>NC_092795.1:63827401-64051928 GCF_918797505.1 Bemisia tabaci | reverse complement strand
AAGGTTGGTAGAGTCGATTAAAGTAGATAAAAATGATGGGAGATGGCTGAGAAATTTTTTATTGCTGGATCAGTTTCAGGGAGGTCTTGAAATTTTACGCATTTCGATGAATCGAGATTTAATATCACACCTTTTCGGTCTGTGGCGAGAAATGTGAGTTGGTTTAAAGCTTAATACATGTAATTTAAGGTATGTGAAGTCAGAGGGAGCTCACACAAATGATGGGAGACGGCTCAGAATTTTTTTATTGCTGGATCAGTTTCAGGGAGGTCTTGAAATTTTACGCATTTTGATGGATCGAGATTTAATATCACACCTTTTCGGTCTCTGGAGAGAAATGTGAGTTGTTTTAAAGCTTAATCCAGGTAATTTAGGATTGTTGAAGTCAGAGGGAGCTCACACAAATGATGGGAGACGGCTCAGAATTTTTTTATTACTGGAACACTATCGTGAGGAGTTTCAGTTTTTATCATTTTTCAGATTTTGCGTTTTAAAATGACACCTTTTCTGCCTCTAAAGAGAAATGAGAGTTGTTTTAAAGCTTAATCCAGGTAATTTAGGATTGCTGAAGTCAGAGGGAGCTCACACAAATGATGGGAGACGGCTCAGAATTTTTTTATTGCTGGATCAGTTTCAGGGAGGTCTTGAAATTTTACGCATTTTGATGGATCGAGATTTAATATCACACCTTTTCTGCCTCTAAAGAGAAATGAGAGTTGTTTTAAAGCTTAATCCAGGTAATTTAGGATTGTTGAAGTCAGAGGGAGCTCACACAAATGATGGGAGACGGCTCAGAATTTTTTTATTGCTGGATCAGTTTCAGGGAGGTCTTGAAATTTTACGCATTTTGATGGATCGAGATTTAATATCACACCTTTTCTGCCTCTAAAGAGAAATGAGAGTTGTTTTAAAGCTTAATCCAGGTAATTTAGGATTGGTGAAGTCAGAGGAAGCTCAAATAAATGATGGGAGACGGCTAAGAAATTTTTTATTGCTGGATCACTTGTAGGCCATACATGGAATTTTACCAATTTTCGACAACCGAGTTTTAAAGTCACAGATATTCTGTCTTTGGAGAGAAAGTAGAGTTGTATTATAGAATTATTTATGTTTTTCAAGGTAGTTGGAGTCAGAGGAAGGAGAAAATAATGGTGGAAAACCCGTTAGAGACTGGTTATTACTCTTTTAGTTTCGAACTTCGGAAAATCGCAAATTTCAAACGTTTTATCAAAACTAAAACTCTAATAACTTTTAAAATAATCGTTCCTAAAGTGTCAGAGATGATTCTCCAGCTAGTACTGACTGTAAAATATACTTATTAACCGTTGAATCCGATTGCAAGAGCCAAAGACTTTTTTTAAGAATTAATTTTTTACGTCAAGTTGAGAGAATTGCAAATTTTACGTGATTCATCGAAACTAAAACTCTAATAACTTTCAAAATAATCGTTCCTGAAGTGTCAGAGATGTTTCTCTGGCTAGTACTAACATTGAAATATGCTTATTGACCGTTGAAACCGTTTTCAAAAGCCATAGAGGATTTTTGAGACTGATTTTTTAACGTGAAGTGGAGAAAATGTAAGAATTTAAGAGCTTGATCAAAACTGAAACTCTAATAATTTTTTAATTAATCGTTCCTTGAGTGGCAGAGTAGTTTCTCTAGTTAGTACTAACTGTAAAATATACTTATTGATGCTTGAATCCGTTTCCAGGAGGCAAGGACTATTTTTGAGACTAATTTTTTTGCGTGAAGTGGTGGAAATCTAAAATTCTAAGAGCTTCATCGAAACTAAAACTGTAATAACTCCATTTTTCTCTCACCTTTTCTGCTCCTCCTGACGAGAGCTACTCGGTACGCAAAGTGAAAAGTTAAAAAAACAAAAACAAAAAAATCCAACTTTCGGCTTTCGAGACGTCAAAATCCGAAAAATCGGAAAATCCGGAAAACGACCCGGGGCGTCTGGGGCGACTCCGGGGAAAGTATCCGAGGCGATTCCGGGCTCCTACGTAACGATGTGGGGCCTTTTAAAGAGAAAAACTAAGAAACGAAAATCAAGAAAAAAAAATTAAACGAAATAAAATATTAAAAAATAAATTCACCAACTCTAATAATTCGTCAATTTTCCTTGAGTAGGAGAGTAGTAAGGGGGGGTGGTGGGGGGGGGGGCGTTCATTATGTCCATTCTACGTAAGTCCCCGGAAAGGCGTCCCTCGAGGACGTTGTCTAAGTGTGTCGTGAACGTCGTTCACGACGTTGTCGAAGGAATTTTTTGCGCGCTTTTCCTTTCTTCTCTTGCTTCTTTTTAAAGGGGGGGGGGGAGGTCGATTACGTCGAACCTAACCTAGAATTACTTATCCTAACCTAACCTAACCTAACCTAACCTAACCTAACCTAACCTAACCTAACCTAACCTAACCTAACCTACCCTAAACTTCCCGGAAAGGTAGGGGTAGGTTCAAGTGGCATCCTTAAGGTGGCATCCTTTAAGTGGCATCCTCAAAGTGGCATCCTTGGCATCCTCAAAGTGGCATCCTCAAAGTGGCATCCTCAAAGTGGCATCCTCAAAGTGGCATCCTTGGCATCCTCAAAGTGGCATCCTCAAAGTGGCATCCTTGGCATCCTTTAAGTGGCATCCTCAAAGTGGCATCCTTGGCATCCTCAAAGTGGCATCCTCAAAGTGGCATCCTTGGCATCCTCAAAGTGGCATCCTTGGCATCCTTTAAGTGGCATCCTCAAAGTGGCATCCTTGGCATCCTTTATGTGGCATCCTCAAAGTGTCGTCCTTGGCATCCTCAAAGTGGCATCCTCAAAGTGGCATCCTTGGCATCCTTTAAGTGGCATCCTCAAAGTGGCATCCTTGGCATCCTCAAAGTGGCATCCTCAAAGTGGCATCCTTGGCATCCTCAAAGTGGCATCCTTGGCATCCTTTAAGTGGCATCCTCAAAGTGGCATCCTTGGCATCCTTTAAGTGGCATCCTCAAAGTGGCATCCTTGGCATCCTTTAAGTGGCATCCTCAAAGTGGCATCCTTGGCATCCTTTAAGTGGCATCCTCAAAGTGGCATCCTTGGCATCCTCAAAGTGGCATCCTCAAAGTGGCATCCTTGGCATCCTTCAAGTGGCATCCTCAAAGTGGCATCCTCAAAGTGGCATCCTTCAAGTGGCATCCTCAAAGTGGCATCCTTGGCATCCTTCAAGTGGCATCCTCAAAAATGGCATCCTTCAAGTGGCATCCTCAAAAATGGCATCCTTCAAGTGGCATCCTATAGGTGGCATCCTGTAAGTGGCATCCTTAGGGATTCCGCTCCCGTGACGTCACCAGGGTACTTGACGTCATGAAAGAACGTGACGTCATAGCAACACGTGACGTCATCAGGGTACGTGACGTCATCAGGGTACGTGACGTCATAAGAGTACGTGACGTCATCAAAATGCGTGACGTCATCAAAGTACGTGACGTCATAAGGCGCGTGACGTCATTTTGGCGCTTGACGTCATCAAAATGCGTGACGTCATCAAAGTACGTGACGTCATCAAGATACGTGACGTCATCATAGTCCGCGACGTCATAAGGGTACGTGTCGTCATCAAAATGCGTCACGTCATCAAAATACGTGACGTCATAAGGGCGGCTGACCTCATTTTTGCGCGTGACGTCACTTGGGCGCGTGACGTCACCGGCGTACGTGACGTCATCGGCGTACGTGACGTCATCATAGTACGTGACGTCATCAAAATACGTGACGTCATCAAAATACGTGACGTCATAAGGGCGCGGGACGTCATTTTGGCGCGTGACGTCACTTTGGCGCGTGACGTCATCACGGTACGTGACGTCATAACGGTACGTGACGTCATAAGGGTACGTGACGTTATGAGGGTACGTGACGTCATGAGGGCGCGTGACGTCATAAGGGCGCGTGACCTCATGACGGTACGTGACGTCACCGGCGTACGTGACGTCACCGGCGTACGTGACGTCATCGGCGTACGTGACGTCATCGGCGTACGTGACGTCATCGGCGTACGTGACGTCATCGGCGTACGTGACGTTATTGGCGTACGTGACGTCAAGACGTGCGGTATCGACCGGAAATGAAGGGGCAACGTACCGGAAGTCGACTCTAGCGTGCGGTATCGGCCGGAAATGAAGCGGGGACGTACCGGAAGTGGACCGTGGGGTGCGGTATCGACCGGAAATGAAGGGGCGACGTACCGGAAGTGGACCGTGGGGTGCGGTATCGACCGGAAATGAAGGGGCGACGTACCGGAAGTCGGTTCGGGCGTTGAGTATCGACCGGAAATGAAGGGGCGACGCACCGGAAGTCGGTTCGGGCGTTGAGTATCGACCGGAAATGAAGGGGCGACGCACCGGAAGTCGACTCTAGCGTGCGGTATCGACCGGAAATGAAGGCGCTTCACCCGGGACCGACCCCGCTAGACCCGGAAACGTCACTACGCGACCCGGGAGGGGTCGGCGACCCCACCGGGGGGCCGACGCGACTCACTATTTTTTTTTTTTTTTTTTTTTTTTTTTTTTTTTTTTTTTAACAGGTAAAATCGGGGTCTGTCTACGACCTCCGCGAAAAAAAAATCCGATCCGACCGATTTTCCGGATTCGACGGAATTGCGCGGAGGTTTTTCCGCGTTTTCTCGCTCGGAGCGTGGACTCGGGAGCTAATAAACACCCGTCCCGCTCCCGGTTTTTCGAGATCGGTTTTTCGGCTCTGGCGCCCGGCCGGCGGCTCCGATCGCCTCCGGACCTGCGGCACCCGGAGCGGCTCGCCGAGCCCGACATTTTTGGTCCTTAGCGTTTTCCCCGTCCGGGCACTTTTTCGGGGGTGAATCGGGAATTTTCCGGAATTCGCCCAAAAGTACCGACCCCCGTCTGAGGGCGAAAAACGCGTCGGACGGGAAAACTCCATACCACCTTTTCGGCGGCTCCCGACGAGAGCTACTCGGAGCCGGAAGCGCGGCCTCGTCCCGGCGGGTTCGACTTTTCCGGAAACGGCCTCCTCGAAATTCGCGAATTTCCCGATCCAACTTTCGCAGCGTTCGTCGGACGGACTTCGGGCTCCGGATCCGAACTCCCCGGTCCAAAATAGACACTTCTTATACCAAGCACTTTTCTCCTATCTCCAATCCCTGACGAGCTACGAATACACGGGCTCTTATGGGGAATCGGGTTCGTCGAGCCGTCCCCGAGGAATCCGAAGCGTATCCGTTTTTTTTTCATTTTATTCCGATGACGGACGAATGGGATGAGGAAGAGCGAAAAATGATTACGACACTATTGTTGGTGCGGGAAAAAAAAAAAAAAAAAAAAAAAAAAAAAAAAAGAAAAAAAAGGTAATTTTTAAAAGGAGCGAAAAACAGGACTCGGAGAGCCTGTCAAGTTATCAAAGTTATCCAAGTTATCCAAGTTATCAGAGTTATCGCAGAAACCTAACCTAACCTAACCTAACCTAACCTAACCTAACCTAACCTAACCCAAATAAGTGCTGAATAAGAACTAAAGAAAGCAAGCTGTGTTCAGATGCGTAAATTTTTTGCGCCCGGCTTTTTTTTCCTTCCTTACTAATGATTTGTCGCCCTCAAAAGTGTTTTTTTTCGATTCCTCGTGAAAAATAGTGCATATTCGTCGACCCAGATGGGCTTTTAAACGATTAAAACACCCCCGTTCGTCAGATAAAATTGAAAATGTTCATTGCGAGAATTTAAGTATCAGAGGATTTCCCGCTAAAAAAATCCCCGCGATCTCAGTGTAGCCAACCTCATTAAAATATTACATCCCTTGAATCTCTAAATTTTCACTTTATCTACGGCTAAGGGATTACTAAGATCGATTTTTATTAATAAGCTGAAGATTTTTGGCATAAACTTGTTGTTTCTTTGTAGAATTAAGTGATGAGCTGATGAGCTCGGCAAATCGTTTGGTGCACATCTGATCTGGAAGGTTGGGAAAGCAAAAATAACAGTGGAGCCAAATTGGAGGTAATGGGCTACAGATAGATTTTGTAATTTCAACACAAATGGCATGTACTTACTGCGATTACAGTAAGACATGTCAGTAATAAAGTTAAATTTACATTAGTTATGTCTAAAGTTGACTTATTAACTCTCAAAGAGCTTTTAAAGGAATTACCATATGGCAACAGCGAAACGAGAAAACATCAACATAACCTAAAACTCTCTGCGTTACTCGTAGCTTACTAAATACTAACTTAATGCTGGCTGCCCCGAAACTCAGTGTTTATAATTATCTGGGCATTACTTTTTTGTTGTGATAATTTAAAATCAATTTTTCATCTCTTCCTCGTTTATGGTCCTTATTTTATACCCACTTTGAAGGAAATCTAAGCTTCTTCATTCTTATGAAAGAATCGATAAGTGCACTTAGAAACTGCAACTAGTTTCGCAACGACAATTCGAAATTCTTCTGAAAAGACGGGCATTTCATGCAGTTTCTGATGGTAAGCAAGTATTCCTTTTAATCAAGTATCTCAAGTTCAACATGAACATAATAATAGGAATCTGATGTTTTGCACATTGTAAGTAGATACTCCCTCCGGCAGTAGTCGAAGTACCTATGCGCAGTGCAAAGACCATGATCCCCACTAGATGATACAGTGTTCTGATTCTGTAACTTATTGCAAGCCCTGGAATTGTACAGGCTATGGTGCAATGTGGCATACATCTTGATGCCACAATAGTCCTCAACAGAAATCCAAAAAGAATGCCTGAGGCTGCACCAACACATGCTCAAACGCTTTTTTGCAAGCTTGAAACTGCGTAATGGCTGGTACAACCTGCTTAGAAGTCCAACCTAAAGTTGACCATACATTGATTTTTAAGTTTAGATGGTAGTTATTTTTATAACAGTTAAAAATCAGTTGGCAGTAAACATAAAGTAGTACTTTAACCAGCCTGTGGCAGATTTCACCTAGATGAAAGAGACTTGAAATTTGTGATCATACCTGGTGCATGGTGCACACACTGTAGTGCATTTTCCAGATTACTATGGTGATCTTGAGCGTGATGCGCAGATCTGTGGCACATCGCACCATAGCCTGGTGATTTACCAATTTTGTTAAACGTTCAGCCTCAAATGATTATGAATATTGTGTGGAAAATGCCCTTCTGCGAATTTTGGGTTCAATTATAGATTATCTGGAGTGAATTTCCTGAACCGTCACTCCCTAACTCTATCACCTCTACTGCTACGCTCATGCCCTACCCCTCCTCCAATCAATGAATCTCTCATTAAGTTCCTGAAAATGCTCAGTAGCGCAAATCGACGGTGTAAGTCCGCAATCACATATCTTGTTTGCGGTGTCTGGAAATCTCTGGCTCTATGATATTTTTTGAAAGGAGAACAAATGGACATCATTCCTTGAAGTTTATGCTGAATTTTCTTCCCACTGAGAAGAAAAATCTCGGCAGTTTTAAAGAATTGCCTTTGACTAGTGTTCTTTTTAAAAAATAAAGTATGACAGGAAGTCTGCGATGTCGCAAACCGAGTTATGTGATTGCCGACTCACACTGTCGAAATACTTCGAGTGTGATTGAGTAAATGTAGGTTTACATGAATCCAATTGTAGTAGATACAATGAGATTTTCCTGACAATAAATTACATGGTTTAAATATTGACTAAGTCACAGATAAGATCATAAAAAGCTGAAGGGATTGCTCCTAGAAGCTGAGGTTGGGCTCTCAATTTTCACTATGCTTACCAGTGGTACTTATCAGTTAATTGTCAAACATTAGGTTTCAATTATTTTAAGTAGGAAATCTCTGTGACGGGACTTTCATTTAGGAAAATGAATTGAATATTAAAAATAGAAACTAAAGAAAAGAAAAGAAGAAAGAAAGAAATTATAAAAGAAGGAGATTATTAAAAGAAGAAATTCAAATACAGAAATTTACCTATCATACTTAACGACAAATTTATTCTTTATTTAGCATGACTTAAAAATCCAGCAGTCACTTATTTTTGCCTCATGTATGCCCTCTATCTGTAGTTCTCAATGTTATGGATGTAATTTTTTTTGGTCACTCACTTCATTCTGTATCCAACATGCCAAGGTGTAAACATTTCAAACGATGGAAGCTATTTTGCAATTTCTTAAAATTATTTGTTCAATGAGGAAATAATCACTAATGCCTGTTTTTTTATTCTTTTTTTCTAGAACTTCTTTACGAAGTGCTTGGTTTGCTGGGATCCTCATGGAAAAATGAAAGCTACTAGCACTCTGTGATTCAACTGATTTTTCCGCATTAGATCAGCTATTAACAGAGATTTAGCAGCAAAATCACATCATCAAGTTCTTGAAAATCTACCTTAAAATTTATTGAAAGATTGACAGAAAAACAATGCACTGCATCATAAAAGTGCAATCTCCTGGAAGGCATTTGTTTCAAAGAAATTTAGCATGTAGGATTTTTTTTTATTATTATTACTTTCTTCCAAAAGTACAAAGACCAGTAATAACTTTGAATGAGCTTATTAACTTTCATATGAAGTGAAAGGGAAGAAATTGGAAGTGTTGGGAATCCTGTGAAGTGCAATTCTGAAAGTGTTTTTAAAATATAGGACGATTGGAATTGAAATATCTTACCTCTTCAGGAGAACTAGACACAGTGAATGGTGAGTTGCTGCAAACTGTTTTTTTCTTGCATGAAGTTTTTATAGACCAGGCTGTTGAGTAGGAACTCCAAGGAATGGAAAATGTCGTTCAGAATTTTATGATGACTTTGAAAGAATCTAACTTTATGAAAAATCAGCAATTTAATTTGCGGGGGAATGAAACTCTAAATTTTTTGGTGCGGGGCTGTGAAACAATTTTATTTCATTCCTGCGGGGGATTGCAAAAATTTGGTTTCATTGCCCCGCACTAAATTTTTAGTTGCATTGCCCCGCGCAACAGCAACAGGCTGAGTTTCACGGGGCAATAAACTGCGGGGCATTGCTGTGATACCCTCCGCAAACTGAAAAAAAATGAAAAATTCGCTTAAAAAAAATATCTTAAAAGAAAAAAAAACAAGCAGTGAACTCCAACACAATGTGTTGATAAGGCGCGTCATTAACTCGCACATATCAACCCCTTTAGTTTTCATTTACAGAGATTTCAAAATAGGCAAACAGCATAAAAAGAGAATTCACGATCCAACACTGCGAGGTCAAAGACGCACCTTGACGAGACCGTGTATTGTGAAAGTAGAAAGCTATTCGATCGAATTTAAGTTTTTTGATCTGCCTCAAGCAAAATCTTATCAGATTCTTGAAGAAAAGTGCTACGGAATAATTTAAGCGAAGAAAGGAAAAATTCTGTCGAACTCCTAGAAGATAAAGTCGATTTAAAGGTATTTTGGGGCTAAAATACCCAAATCACCGGTAGTAAAAATCCCGTTACATTATTGAAAAGAAATTGACTCGATATAAATGCAATTGCATTAAATACGTCTTGATTTTGTTATTTTAAACGTCTTTCCATGCAAAGAAGTTCAACCATGTCGTTGCTTTATTCATTCATGAATTGAAAGTAAGCAATCTACATCCCGAAAATCTACTGATTTGCCGTAAAAAATTGCAGAAACTTGATATACCAGGTCGATGCACCCACTCGTTGAATTTACCAACCAATTTTGTGAGTGCAAATGTGTAAGAATCAATATGCTATAGTCATTTTGGGTGCATTTATTTTTCATGAAACAATAATAATTTCAATCCCGAAAAACCATCAATTTTCCGTATAAAATCGAAAAAATCAAAATATGTCAACTCCCCGACGTGAAAATTAGATTCTACGTATGTAAAATGTAAATACTTATGTATCGATATGCTGAACAGAACTATGTGTGGACAGTCAGAAGCCCGCGGCAACATTAATTCAACAGAAAAACTGTAAAAATTAGATAGGATTTTAGCCGCTTTGCCCGCCTCTCCTCGCTACTTACAACAAACCGTTCTTATACTCATCTCAAAATTTTTCTCAGAGCTTTGGGTTATTATCAGCTTCCATTTAAACTCCGGTTCGACGGCCGAATCGGCTGCCAAAAAAGCAAGCCACTGTTGAGGGGTTCTATGAGAAATTCGTGATATTATCGGCTCTCAGGAAATCACCCCATGGCTAAAATTGGTGGTATAAATGTTTAAGTGCTTAAAATAATCGTATTCAAGAAACTAAAGGAATTAAACTATGGAGTCAATTTCTTTTTAATAATATAACGAATTTACTACCGGTGATTTAGCTATTATAGCCCCAGAATACTTTTAAAGCGCCTTTGCGTTCCAGAATCTCGACGGAATTTTTTTTTTTTTTTTTTTTTTTTTGCTTAAACGATTCAAGAATCATTGTAGTTAAAAATATAAAGATTTTTCGATTTGGACGTATGAAAAATGTTTAACTCGTTCAGGCACACCGTGTATTGTATGGAGTACTGCTGTTATTCGACCGTTGTCTTCAGGTCAAAATTCTTACAAAGAAGCCCCTTGCAAGAGGCAAATTTTTTGTAATTTCTCCCAGTTTTTTCAGCGTTAGGTATATAAATGAATTGTTTGTCAAATTTTGAGGTCAATTATATTTAATTGTAATTTATACTTTCTTTTTTTCCCCTTCATTTTATTTTTCGTATCGAGGAGTCGAGGTTTTGTTGATTTCTTCGGATTTCGATTACTGTAACTTCTCTTCTATTCGGCCGATTTTTATGAATGAGGTCTCTTTTTATTCGTGTTTTAACGGAGAGTAAGGAAAAAATTGCTAAATACATGCGAAACAATTTTTTTTGAAAATTGGACGAATCCTAGCGTGACGGTGAAATGGTTAATGAAGCGTGAGTAATTGGGGTACGGGTATCGGCCGCGTTGGGACCCAAGGCCCATTGTTCTTCGTGACGCCGACGCAGTGATCAGGAGCGTGGGGACGAGAGGGCTGAGTGGACTCCTGTATGAGCCACGTTTAGCAAATGGTCTAATGAGTCTCGAGGCTCATCACAGATTGCACTTACCACTATCCTGGTGGCCCCGGCTATCAGAGCAAGGAGTACCAACTTTTGAAAAGGATAACAGTGTTGTGGAGATATGTCAAAGCAACGTTGTGAACAAAACGGGATGAGTGAAATTCTCATTCAAGGAGTGCCGAACTGGTCAGCCATCCTCGAATCAGTTCGCTTGCTTCCGCTTATATATGCATATTTTAAATCAGCGCGCCCCATTCTAAGGTTTTTTTAAAAAAAACCAAGAAACGTAGACTCTTGGTATTCATTACACATAAACTAGCGAGCCCCAGAATGAGAAACAAATTTTAATCATTATTATTGACGGATTAGTAAACTTTTTACACGCTTTGGAAAATCTCAGAAGTTCGCGGTAGTCACTTTTCGGTAAGGAACTAGGGGACTCGGTTATTGTATCGAGGGGGGGGTCGAAACGATCGCAAAGGTGGTATACTACATATACGCGCCAAAAAAAAAAAAAAAAAAAAAAAACAGAGAAGTCTACGCGGCAGACCCCGCTCCGCGGATGGACGTGCGAATGTCTTCCGGGGGATTTTATATTATCACGATAGAGTCTTGTAGAAGGGATTTCCAAGGTGCCGACCCCGAAAAATTGTCCGACCGATAATTACGGGGTGGGATCGGATCCCACCGCGTATCCGCGTAGACAGGTATCCCTCCTCGGTATCGGAGCTTACGCTATTTTTAAAATTCGCCCCTAGGAGCAAACCTACCTCAAACTTAGCCCTCCGCAAACCGGAAAAAAATGAAAAATTCGCTTAAAAAAAATATCTTAGAAAAAAAAAAAAAAAAAAAAAAGAAGTAAACAGAGAAGTCTACGCGGCAGACCCCGCTCCGCGGATGGACGTGGGATAATTTTCCGGGGGGTTTTATATTATCACGATAGAGTCTTGTAGTAGGGATTTCCAAAGTGCCGACCCCGAAAAATTGTCCAGCCGATAATTACGGGGTGGGATCGGATCCCACCGCAATTACGCGTAGACAGGTATCCCTCCTCGGTAACGGAGCTTACGCCATTTTTAAAATTCGCCCCTAGGGGCAAACCTACCTCAAACTTAGCCCTCCGCAAACCGGAAAAAAAATGAAAAATTCGCTTAAAAAAAATATCTTGGATAAAAAAAAAAAAAAAAAAAAAGGAGTAAACAGAGAAGTCTACGCGGCAGACCCCGCTCCACGGATGGACGTGGGATGATCTTCCGGGGGGTTTTATATTATCACGATAGAGACTTGTAGTAGGGATTTCCAAAGTGCCGACCCCGAAAAATTGTCCAACCGATAATTACGAGGTGGGATCGGATCCCACCGCGTTTACGCGTAGACAGGTATCCCTCCTCGGTAACGGAGCTTACGCCATTTTTAAAATTCGCCCCTAGGGGCAAACCTACCTCAAACTTAGCCCTCCGCAAACCGGAAAAAAATGAATAACTCGCTTAAAAAAAATATCTTAAAAAAAAACATAAAAAAAAGTAAACAAAGAAGTCTACGCGGCAGACCCCGCTCCGCGGATGGACTCGGGGACATCTTCCGGGGGGTTTTATATTATCACTAGATTCTTGGAGAAGGGATTTCCAAAGTGCCGACCCCGAAAAATTGTCCGACCGATAATTACGGTGTGGGATCGGATCCCACCGCGTATACGCGTAGACAGGTATCCCTCCTCGGTAACGGAGCTTACGCCATTTTTTAAATTCGCCCCTAGAGGCGAACCTACCTCAAACTTTGTCCTCCGCAAACCGGAAAAAAATGAAAAATTCGCTTAAAAAAAATATCTTAAAAAAAAAAAAAAAAAAAAAAAAAAGTAAACAGAGAAGTCTACGCGGCAGACCCCGCTCCGCAGATGGACGTGGGAACATCTTCCGGGGGGTTTTATATTATCACGATAGAGTCTTGTAGAAGGGATTTCCAAAGTGCCGACCCCGAAAAATTGTCCGAACGATTGTTCGCGCCCAAGATCTGGGCCCGATCAGATTCAAGGTAGACTCGGCAACCGGCCCGTGCCCGATCGGATTTATGTAGATGTGGCAACCGCCCGCGCACGGCTCTGCCGCTGCGCCGTACCTGTCACCACCTGTCACCACCCGCGTGCGCAGGCCGCCGCGTGACGTCACTCACACACTGCAAATACACGCACTACCACACACGCACGGGCATTATAAATACGCGCTCCGCGCTCCTCGATCATTCATTCCGCAACCAGCAGCCGAACGGATCAGTTGTCATCTTTCGCTTGGAAAATTGGTAAGCCATTTTCACTCTTCCTCTCCGCTTTCTCCGCAGTGCTTCACAGCGGCAATCCCAACGGAGCTTCTCCGCGGGATTCTCTCTCCTCTTTCACTGCGGTGTACCACTGCGGGTAGCCCTTTGGAGTCATCTCCGTGGGACCTTCTCCAGCGCACTAGCGCAAAGCTTGTTAGATCGCCGCGGTGTTCTCACTGAGGCGTTTCTCGGCGGACTTCGCCGAGCTCTCTCTTGGCTCATCCCTCACCGGGCTTCACTCGGTGAGGACCTGGTAGGTCCCCACGGCTAGGGTCTTCGCGGCGCTTCGCCGCGTGTTAGGTATCCCCCTCGCTGCGCTGTACGCGGCGGTCCAGTATGCTTTTCGCGGTGCTGTCCACCGCGGTCTAGGGTCTTCGCGGCGCTCCGCCGCGTGTTAGGTATCCCCCTCGCTGCGCTGTACGCGGCGGTCCAGTATGCTTTTCGCGGTGCTGTCCACCGCGGTCTAGGATCTTCGCGGCGCTTCGCCGCGTGTTAGGTATCCCCCTCGCTGCGCTGTACGCGGCGGTCCAGTATGCTTTTCGCGGTGCTGTCCACCGCGGTCTAGGGCCCTCGCGGCGCTTCGCTGCGTGCTAGGTACCTCCCTCGCTGCGCTGTACGCGGCGGTCCAGTGCGCTCCTTGCGGTGCTGTCCACCGCGGTCTAGGGCCTTCGCGGCGCTTCGCTGCGCGTTAGGCGTCTCTCTCGCTGCGCTGTACGCGGCGGCTCAGATTACCTCTCGCGGTGCTGTCCACCGCGGTTTAGGGTTCTCGCGGCGTATCGTTGCCTGTCAGGCACTCCCCTCGCCTTCTCATAGCGCATCGCGCTTTACGCGCCTCCACTCAACGGTGTACGTGCCGCTCACGTACTGGTCCCTCACCCAACAACGATAATTACGGGTTGGGATCGGATCCCATTTCAATTACGCGTAGACAGGTATCCCTCCTCGGCAACGGAGCTTACGCCATTTTTAAAATTCGCCCCTAGGGGCAAACCTACCTCAAACTTTGTCCTCCGCAAACCGGAAAAAAATGAAAAATTCACTTAAAAAAAAAAAAAAAAAAAAAAAAAAAAAAAAAAAAAAAAAAAAATGAAGTAAACGGAGAAGTCTACGCGGCAGACCCCGCTCCGCGGATGGACGTGGGAACATATTCCGGGGGGTTTTATATTATCACGATAGAGTCTTGGAGAAGGGGTTTCCAAAGTGCCGACCCCGGAAAATTGTCCGACCGATAATTACGGGGTGGGATCGGATCCCACCGCGTATACGCGTAGACAGGTATCCCTCCTCGGTAACGGAGCTTACGCCATTTTTAAAATTCGCCCCTAGGAGCAAACCTACCTCAAACTTAGCCCTCCGCAAACCGGAAAAAAAATGAAAAATTCGCTTAAAAAAAATATCTTAGAAAAAAAAAAAAAAAAAGAAGTAAACAGAGAAGTCTACGCGGCAGACCCCGCTCCGCGGATGGACTCGGGGACATCTTCCGGGGGGTTTTATATTATCACGATAGAGACTTGTAGTAGGGATTTCCAAAGTGCCGACCCCGAAAAATTGTCCAACCGATAATTACGAGGTGGGATCGGATCCCACCGCGTTTACGCGTAGACAGGTATCCCTCCCCGGTAACGGAGCTTACGCCATTTTTAAAATTCGCCCCCAAGGGGCAAACCTACCTCAAACTTAGCCCTCCGCAAACCGGAAAAAAATGAATAACTCGCTTAAAAAAAATATCTTAAAAAAAAAACAAAAAAAAAAAAGTAAACAAAGAAGTCTACGCGGCAGACCCCGCTCCGCGGATGGACTCGGGGACATCTTCCGGGGGGTTTTATATTATCACTAGATTCTTGGAGAAGGGATTTCCAAAGTGCCGACCCCGAAAAATTGTTCGACCGATAATTACGGTGTGGGATCGGATCCCACCGCGTATACGCGTAGACAGGTATCCCTCCTCGGTAACGGAGCTTACGCCATTTTTTAAATTCGCCCCTAGAGGCGAACCTACCTCAAACTTTGTCCTCCGCAAACCGGAAAAAAAATGAAAAATTCGCTTAAAAAAAATATCTTAAAAAAAAAAAAAAAAATCTGGAAAAAAATGAAAAATTCTCTTTTCCAACCCCCCGAAAACCTACTTAAACCTCTCTCACCACCCGCCCGCTACTCAAGCGTCCACCCCGCACCCGCTGCGTCACTCCGGCCCTCTCTAAGGCCACGTCCGTTTCGAGTGATCCACTCACAGACACATAATAACGAGTATCTTTAAAAAAAAAAAAAAAAAAAAAAAAAAAAAAGTAAACAGAGAAGTCTACGCGGCAGACCCCGCTCCGCGGATGGACGTGGGAACATCTTCCGGGGGGTTTTATATTATCACGATAGAGTCTTGTAGAAGGGATTTCCAAAGTGCCGACCCCGAAAAATTGTCCGAACGATAATTACGGGGTGGGATCGGATCCCACTGCGTATACGCGTAGACAGGTATCCCTCCTCGGTAACGGAGCTTACGCCATTTTTAAAATTCGCCCCTAGGGGCGAACCTACCTCAAACTTAGCCCTCCGCAAACCGGAAAAAAAATGAAAAATTCGCTTAAAAAAAATATCTTAAAAAAAAAAAAAATCTGGAAAAAAATGAAAAATTCTCTTTTCCAACCCCCCGAAAACCTACTTAAACCTCTCTCACCACCCGCCCGCTACTCAAGCGTCCACCCCGCACCCGCTGCGTCACTCCGGCCCTCTCTAAGGCCACGTCCGTTTCGAGTGATCCACTCACAGACACATAATAACGACTGTCTTTAAAAAAAAAAAAAAAAGAAGTAAACAGAAAAGTCTTCGCGGCAGACCCCGCTCCGCGGATGGACGTGGGAACATATTCCGGGGGATTTTATATTATCACGACAGAGTCTTGTAGAAGGGATTTCCAAAGTGTCGACCCCGAAAAATTGTCCGACCGATAATTACGGGGTGGGGTCGGAATCTACCGCGTATTTGCGTAGACAGGTATCCCTCCTCGGTAACGGATTTTACGCCATTTCTTGAAAATTCGCCCCTAGGGGCGAATCTACCTCATACACACCCCTCCGCAAACTGAAAAAAAATGAAAAATGCGCTTAAAAAAAATATCTTAAAAAAAAAAAAAAATAAATAAATAAAAAAAATCTGGAAAAAAATGAAAAATTCCCTTTTCCAACCCCCCGAAAATCTACTTAAACCTCTCTCGCCACCCGCCCGCTACTCAAGCGTCCACCCCGCACCCGCTACGTCACTCTGGCCCACTCTAAGGCCAGGTCCGACTCGAGTGATCCACTCACAGACACATAATAACCACTGTCTTTAAAAAAAAAAAAAATGAAGTAAACGGAGAAGTCTACGCGGCAGACCCCGCTCCGCGGATGGACGTGGGAACATATTCCGGGGGGTTTTATATTATCAAGATAGAGTCTTGTAGAAGGGATTTCCAAAGTGTCGACCCCGAAAAATTGTCCGACCGATAATTACGGGGTGGGATCGGAATCCACCGCGTATACGCGTACACAGGTATCCCTCCTCGGTAACGGATTTTACGCCATTTCTTGAAAATTCGCCCCTAGGGGCGAATCTACCTCATACTTACCCCTCCGCAAACAGAAAAGAAAATGAAAAATTCGCTTAAAAAAAAATATCTTAAAAAAAAAAAAAAAAAAAAATCCCACACAAAATTTTTCCTCCGCCCTCGCCCTCCATCATACCTTCCCCACCTAGCGCCCGCGCCCAATTAGCGCCCTTGTATCGCGAATGCCGCGGCAAGCCTTCCCCGAAAACCTTTCACTACCTCATACTTAGCCCTCCGCAAACTGAAAAAAATGAAAAATTCGCTTAACAAAACAAAAAAAAAAAAAAAAAAAAAAATCCCACACAAAATTTTTCCTCCGCCCTCGCCCTCCATCTTACCTTCCCCACCTAGCGCCCGCGCCCACTTAGCGCCCTTGTATCCCGAAGGCCACGGCAAGCCTTCCCCGAAAACCTTTCACTACCTCATACTAAGCCCTCCGCAAACTGAAAAAAAATGAGAAATTCGCTTAAAAAAAATATCTTAAAAAAAAAAAAGAAGAAGTAAACGGAGTAGTCTACGCGGCAGACCCCGCTCCGCGGATGGACGTGGGAACATCTTCCGGGGGGTTTTATATTATCACGATAATATAAAACCCCGATTTTTAAATAAAAAAGATTAGCTACAAGGGAGGGAAAGTGGATAGAATGCCTAGTCAAATTCTGAACACACATTATTCTCTTATTATGCAGTTCCAAAAGGTCATACCAGAATAATCGCTTGCTCAGTTTCAAGGTATTTTTTGGCAAATGATAACAATCCTGGCACGGAATAAGAACCTAGTGTATGTAGACAGCATAAAAATAATATCACTGAAATTATTGATTTTCGTTATGAATTCATTTAACAGGTACTTGTAAATTTAAATTGAAAGTAGGACAAGCATGCATTAATTTTTTTATCATCAATCGATCATATACACTACCCATCACAAATCTGATACCTAAACTCAATCATTAAAATACATTAAATCAGATGATAACAGGGCTCTGGCTTTTCATCACCACATAATTCTCTGGAAATTAAAATTTTGGACATGCTAATGATGTAGGATTAAATGGATCGGTTCTGCTCCAGACTTAAATTCTTCTACTTTTGACTTCTGAAGTGATGAATAATGGGCACAGAAAAACACAGCTTAGAGGAAGACAAACCTGGAGTCATAACCGGTTCCATGAAAATGAAACATATTATTAATATTGCAACTGAAAATGGGGCTAGATATGTAAAGTTACTAGTAGGTGTATATGTACTCAAGTACTTACGAACTTCTCCTCCGTGCTAATCATTGTTGTTCAGTTATCTGCGAAGTAAGTTCTGCAGGTTGGAAGTGTGGGTACATTGAAGGATATTCTGCTAACTGTCAAATTATAGTTCCGCAATTTAATTGCAGTAAAGAGCTAGAAACTATAATGTTGAACTAAGCAGGTTTGATGGATCGATATTCTAGAGAAGATGGAGAAATGAGTTGAAATAAAATGATTTCAGGGCAGCCTTTGAAAGAATTCCTCCAGAACCAATCTCTGGTTGAGTCATATGAAGTGGTAAAACTTCGAACCTCTTTGCCTGAATTTGATTTTGATGCGACTTGGTACCTTCCTACAAAATACAGTCCATTTCATGGATATATTGGATACGCAGTGACTGTTACTAAAAACCAAGGCGGATAAAAAATGAAAATATATTTTGAGGTTAGCTTTAATGAAAAATAAACAATTGTGTTCTGGCACTGAGCGGAGATGTAAATTGATTTCTAAGTTGTTATACGAAGTTAAAAGTATTACAGACGAGTTACCTAAGAAAAAATTGTCACCTTAAAATCTATGTGCCGCTAAAAGAAACCAAAATATTGAGCTTTGATACATACATGAGGTCCTGATTCTAATTAGGAGCGACTCATAGATAGGTACACACTGTTACTATCCCATGTATTAAAACAATAACACCGATATCGAGCGATCAAATGATGATTTGGATAATGCTAATGTTTCTTGATTTAACAAACTGATGATAAAAATCACTGTCAGACTGAAGTCCTCCGGTTTCGAACGCGAATTCTTGTCACGCAGCGCGCCGCTCGAACGAACAGATTAGCTAAACATCTACACTCTTGGACGAAGGAATACTGCTTTACTTGAAAGATTAATAGATTGTTTAGTTTAATGATTAAAAAGAATTGGTAACATAATACCTTGACTCACCCACCGGGATCGGGATGGTGGTATCAGTTTCTGTTGACATCAACAGCACTGACTGACTGAGAGTTAAGTTCTACTGCCTTCAGAGAGCGCCCCTGACGATTCTGAGAATGAGCGGTGAATTTGAAATAGCACAGCACTTGAGATAATCAATTTTTATTACTATAATTCGTTAACCGACTCGATACGACCGACTCGCGACGCCATTAGCATTTAAACTGAGACTGAAAAAGTAACGGACTTTCTTAAACGCACGTGATTCGTCACTGCACCTACCTAAATAGTTTGTGACGGTATATGGCTAGTTTGGATTATAGCCGAACTAGTTCAGATACTACCTAGAAGTGGTTTAGATACAACATAAACTTTTGGGTTTGTGATGAATCTAAAATGAGGTTTAGATAGGATATAAACTTGGTTATGCTAGGAGCTCAGAGGTTTTGTTTCCTACTTCAAACTGTTTGGATATTAGCCTAATCGCCGCTGAACTGACCAGTTTGGCTAAAATCTGACCCTTTTTTTTTCAGTGTAAAGTCTCAATGGACCACTAGACAAGACAAGCTACGAATTTAAGGATTCTAATACATGTTCCTCAACCAGAATTCCACGTAAAACACGGTCCTTGCATCGTAAAGTACCGGAATCATTTTGTACCTAATATATTAACGTTTTTACTTTGCATTGAAAATTTGAATTGTCCGATCACACGAAACTCGATACTCTATTTGAGTCCAATTGCGTACTACAACGGTTTCGACAAGCTTCTCAATCCAGCACTGTTCATTTCCCACCCTGTGTTGTTCAAACTATAAACAACTTGCTATAGCTGAGCCAAAGCGTCAAGATTGAGGTTGCAAGATTGTCACATCGCAGAGAGTGTCATGGTAATGTTTCGTGTGCAATTTGACTCACGTAGACCATTGAGTTTTCATGAGCGGGAGGTTTGAATTCACGAGTCAAGAAACATTAAATATACTGGTTAGGAGTTATTTCAGTGATTTTTGTTGCGCAAATCGTGTTCTACGTGACATTTTGGTTGAGAGACATGTATCAGAATGCTTAATTTCGTACCTCGTCAAGTGGTCCACTTCATTTTTTTTTATAATTTTTGTTATAGATTCGGCAAATTTATTAATGACCGCATTTTCTGAGAGACACTTCATATCGGCTGCCTCGAGTTTAGAGGCCGTCCACAAATTACGTAATACACTCGGGGGGGGGGGGGGGGGTTCAAGAGGTGCCTTACGGGGGGGAGGGTCAAGCGTTGCCTCACGTAAACCGCATTTGTTTGTCAAAATTTTTGTTTTCTTAGATTTTACTTCTTTCATACTTCGTTAATTTAAAGACTGACTAGTCCAAATTTAGGTTTTTTATTTTTGAAGCGTAATGTTTTTTTGTTAAAATTTAATATTTTA
This sequence comes from Bemisia tabaci, assembly GCF_918797505.1. Classification (NCBI taxonomy): domain Eukaryota; kingdom Metazoa; phylum Arthropoda; class Insecta; order Hemiptera; family Aleyrodidae; genus Bemisia; species Bemisia tabaci. The sequence continues at coordinate 64,031,467 of NC_092795.1, read as the reverse complement.
TACTAGAGGCGTTTTATCGTATCCGCAAGATTTCTTGGGTTCGCCAAACACTTAAAGCACAATTCGACGTTTCCCGCACAAAAGAGCGTAACCAAATTTCAATGTTGCCAAATTTACCCCACAGATTGCATTTTTACTCGGAGAATTTTAGACCATTTTAGTTGAAAATTTCACTGATTTTTTTCTCATTTTATGTGAAAATCAGAACAATTTTCGACAAAAATTGCGCTTCTGGTTTTTTGTAAAAACATTAAATTGTTTGAGTCAATTTGGCAATCTTGGAATAGACCCAGATAAGACATAATATTTTTACAATATTGGGCAAATATTGTCAGTACTGTCGCAATATTTACACAATACTGACAATATTTTGATAATATTATAATCAAAATTATTTTTTTAGAAAATATTTAAAGAATCATCATTTAGTATTTTTAAAAATAATATGTTTACCCAAAACATCATAAAAATATTTTCAAAATATTTGTATTTCAATACTGTAAAAATTTATATCGTGAGAGTATTTTTAAAATATCAGTACATATAATATTTATATTCAAAATATTTATTATATATTTTAAAAACATTTTAAAAGACAGTAATGCATTGGTAAGTATTTTCAAAATATTTTGAAAATATTTTAAACAATAATACTGCTATTCAAAATATTTTTAAAATATTTTCGATATCCTAATCGGTATAAGTCATCATACTAAATGCCTGCCCATAACGAAAAGTATTAAACATAATAAGGCTTAGATTTAAGACGTAGCTCAAATGTGTTCTTTCTGAACAATTATCCATTATTTTCAACCTTATTATTCATAAAGGTTATTGCAGTTGTTGTCAAATTTAATATAATATAATATAATATATATTTTTTTGCCTCCCAAGAAATTGTTGAATTTCCACCTCCTTGAGGTCATTTTCAATGTATTTGCGCGTGATCTCAGTTTATTTCTTTTTTTGTTTCGTTTGTAGTTCATGTACTGTTGTGAATATTATCATTGAATGAGAATGTTATCATTCATTCACATCTGGTTGTTTATTTTTTATTTTTCAAATTTCAAATGAAACATTTAAATTCAACTGAAGAAGAAATTCTTGATCTCGTGTGCTTATTGGTCTCCTGTAGAACTTGCACTTAGTAGCTGTGCAGCTGTGAGATTATGGCAATCGCACCTGCATAGTCTTTATGAGGAAGACATCAAACTGCAATCAAATGCAAAATGCATCTCAGAATGTCGATGAAAAATTTAAAGAGAAAAAAATAAATAAAATAATAGAATGGTGGAAATAATAGAATAACAGAGACAAAAGAAGAGAAATAAAATGAAGTAAATCAAATTAATGATAAAATGAAGTCAAAGACTAAACTGAAGTAAAACATTAGAGGGAGCAAGGAGATGAAGTAAAAAAACTGAGATGAAGAAAAAAATAAAGTATAAGGGAAAAAACTAAATGAGGTTAAAGAATAGAATGAATTTAAAGAATTAACTGAAGTCAAAAAAATTATGATGAAGTATTAAAATAAATTACAGTAAAACAAAACAAAGTAAAGGAATAAGAAGTAAATAATTAAAGAAAAAAAATGAAGTGCTTGAAAAAAAAAAAAAAAAATAGAGTGAAGAAAAAAATAGAGTCAGCAAGGAAATAAAACAAAGTAAAACGATAAAATAAATTTAAAAAATATAGTAAAGTAAAAAGTAAAATAAATACACGGACAAATCCAGGCAGATGGAAAATATCCTAGTTGCCCGTCCAACTCGACGTTAAATACCGGTTTTAAGTCACTAAAATACATCGTCTAGTGAAGCTCAATCGGTAGGGTCGTCGGTTAGTGTTAGGTAGGTCCCGGGTTCAATCCCCAAGGTGGATGAAAAATTTCTAATCTGCAAAATCGATTCAATAACATCCCAGTGGTTTCATTATTTTTATTTTTCATGGTTTCTAAAATTATTTCCACAATTAACCCTTTTCCACCATCCCCTAGCTGCGAACCCCTAAATTGATTCAATATTGGTGTAGTATTGTCTCAATATTGATATCCAAATACTTTCCCTTTGAAGTACTGGCACAGTATTCTCAGCCAAAGTATTGGCACAGTATTTATGCCAAAAGGAAAGATGGTGTACGATTTTAACATTGGCTCAATATTTAACCAATATTGGCCCAATGTTTGCATAAATACCAAAACAATATTGTTTAAATATTGGCTAAATATTCCTGTCTTATCTGGGGAGTCACTTTTCATCGTGCGAGGGACGTCGAATTTTGGACTTCACTCGTCGATTCTGATGGTATTATTTTGTCGCCTTCAAGTATTTTCAATTATACCTCCTCAATCAGCATGACTTCGATCACTTATACAGTGACCCAAATTATCGGGAGAAAAAAGGAGCCCAGTTTCCTCTTCCATGCCATTACGCTGTGCGGCAACTTTTCGGAAGTGACAGAAAAAACCAGAAATTTAATCGGAATATGTCCAAACAGTTCCGAATGCAATAACGACTTCAGGCGGTTCGCGTGTTGACCTGGTCAAGAGCGAGACTCACAAATTTGTGCGCCTCGCGATCATGCAACTTCGTCCTTTTTTTAATAATGAATTCAACCAAATTTTAATTACAATACATTTTAGTCATTTTAAATAGAAAAAGTGTGCCCAACTCTAGGACTTTTTAGTGAATAACAGGTAAGTTATTTTTCGTTTTCTTTGGATTTTTCTTTGTTTGTTTTGCCCCTTCCCCCTCTCTACGCTTAATTTATCGTTGTTGTTGGGAGACGGGTATTACTACCCAGTTAGACAGCAATATTTTTAAAATATTTTAAAAATATGCACCTTATTTCAAAAATATTTACAGAAAATATTTTCTTCTTTATATTTTTAAAATATTTCAAGAATGTTTTAAAAGTATTCCAAAAATATTTTTCAAAATACTTTTAAAATATAAAATATGACATATTTTTGAAATATTTGTGGAATATTTTTATAATATAAAATGTGAACATTTTAAAAATATTAAAAGTAAACGTTTTAAAAATAATATCTTATAATATTTTTAAAATATTCCAAAAATACTTTAAAAATATAAAAAGTAAACATTTTTAAAATAATATTTTATAATATTGTTAAAATATATCATAATTATTTTTGTTAATATTTTAAAAATAATATTTCATAATATTTTTAAAATATTAAATTTTTTTAAAATGTTTGAATTAATATTATAAAAATTATAAGAAAAAAAAGAAATAATAACAATAAATAAATAACATAAATACATCGACATAAATTCAAACTAGAAAAAGGCCCAAATAATTAAAACTGGAAAAAGACGCAATTATAAAAAACGTTAATTTGGTTTAAAAAAAAAATAAATAAAAAAAAAATAAAAAAAAGAGAAAGTTAAAAAAAATGAGAGTTAAAAAAAAAGAATGAGTTAAAAAAAATGATACTTAAAAAAGAAAGAGATAGTTAAAAAAAAATGAGAGAGAGTTAAAAAAAATGAGAATGAAAAAATTACATGATGAAATAAAAAACAATTAAAAAATAATAAATAATAAAGTCTGGTAAAATATCATAAGAATCAAACAAACATATTACGGACTCAGAGGCCTGCGATAGTTAAGAGATTGAATTTAGGGGCCCATCTGTAGGAAGCCTGGCTGGTCTGGTGGTAAAGTACTGGACTACGGATTGCAACTCCATCCCGAGGCGTGGGTTCTAATCCCGACTAGGACGGCGCGGATTTTAAAGTAAGTCACAACTCTACGATGATCCACCACCTGGTAGCAACGCATATGCACGTTCGGAAGAACATTAATACCAAACATATCACCTAGAGAGCGCGTACTCTAGGATGCAATACTTGTGCAATATTTTTAAAATATTCTTACAATACTTTGAAAAAATTCAAGAAATATTTTGAAAATATTCAAAAAATATTTTTCAAATTAACTGAGGTTAACATGAGTAGATTTTAAAAATAATATAAAAGGTTTTTAAAAATATTTTGTGAAAATATTAATTTAATATTTTTAAAATTTCTTAAAAATATTTTTTGTCTAACTGGGTAAGTTTTCAATTTTCTTATGCCATATCCAAACAAGTGATTTGTCATCGATTGTTTTTTTTTCTTCTTCTTCTTTCAATTAAAATATACAACACAATAAATTCGTTAAGTCCTTTGATGTTTAACACAGTAGAAGTTCAGAAAAATCAAAGGCTATGGAGGGTGTAAAAAAATAAAATGAGAGAATTTTACCACAGAGAGAGGTTCATCCTGCCTAATTTTTCAGAAAAGATACCAACAAATTCTTAACAATGATTCTTTGAAAGATTTTAGAATCGACGAACGAAAAATCGCGATCTCCAGAAAAAGAGGACTGACGTTTACAGGCGTTGTTGCCGGCTTGTAAATAATTAATTCCAGATGCTTGTGAAATGATTGATACTGAAGATGATGGCTAAGAACTTTTACCTGGTGATTTTAATAGTATTTTAAATACTTCAGCATCAAAAATTGTAAATCTGCAGAAAAAACTTTGCATCGACGTTCTTGCTGTACTGAAAAATTTAAATTTCTAACTTAAGGACCTTTTGGTGTAACTCCATGACAATTTGTCAGCATAAAATTTCATACTGGCAAATTTTAAACAGATGCTATCATTCGGATTGTGATCGTTTGTTTCTTTTGAGCTTGTGACAACGCATGGGAATTTGATCATTTTTATTGAACATGATTCAGTTCACTCAAATTCTGAGGGAAAGTTTTAAATTGATTGACTCAAATAACGTCGGCCACAGAGTTGATGATACCCATGCGTCTTCCACCTTGGTTTCATTGACAATTGATGGATTGATATCCACATTTTAGATTGTGTTTAGAACACCTATGACACCATGGATAGTTGGAAATGTCGTAAGGAATTACGTTCAACACTACGTTTCCTGGAGGTTGCAAACTCATTTAAGGTCAGACGTGGAAACTTGGTGCTCATGATAGTAAATATAGACGTAAATATTTTCGCTGGTCTATTTACTTTCCTAAAAAACCACCAAAACACAATTCATTGACCAAACAGACTGATTCGGGTGTCTTAAAAACTTATATGACATCAATTGGATTTCTGCAGTGGATGTTACCAATGGTACGTCTACCATTGGTGAGAGCGTGCGTTGGTAGATGGGAATCGTCGCCATTTTCGGCAGTGGACCTTGCCATGATTTTATTTTAATTCATTGTTTTTTCTTGTGAGTGAATGATATGTTGTGTAGTGTATTTTTGGAATCACGGTGATACTGTCGATAATTCAAAACTGGTCTGTGCTTTAATCTCGTATTGAAAAAAATGTACTTAACGTTTAAAATCAAAATTTTCAAAACGACAAGTTTTCGTGCTTTTTTGGAACAATGCCGTGGTTGAAGCCTCCTAGTCGTACTACTTCATGGACGGATTCGTCTCTAGCGGCGCTGATGTATATTGGTTTTTAAACAAGATACTTAAAAATCTGAGCATTTCTAAAGCTCAGAAAGGTAAACTTGCAACGTGCACTACCAAAACAGGGGTCATGCATGAGCTAAAACTTTTAATAGAGGCTTTTTTTTATCATTATGCTTCCTTTACGCTTTTTTATTGTGAGGTGCACTCTGATGTTGATTTGAAAATATGAAGATTCTTAAAGCTTAAATATGCAAACTTTGCACCGCTGTATCTCCGAAACCAGACGTATACTCAAGCTAAAATTTTTACTGGAGTCTTAGGTCATCATAAGGTTTCGTTCCGGCCACATTTAAATGAATTCCCCGAGTTTCAGAAAAGGGGCCAAAAAAGGCCTTTTTTTGGAGGCTCTTTTCATCGGAAAAAAGGAAGGTTAAATTATGATACTCCACTTCGAGAAAAATACAGATTTATATTAAAAGAAGACAAATACAATTTCGTTCACTTATTCTACAATATACACGGGTAGTTGTAAATTCTCTCCATTTGTACTGAGTATTCAAATCAAATAAGTAAGGAGTTGTGACATGAGACACCATATACCTGATAAATAGCACTTTTCTATGTTATTGGTTCTTGATCAGAGCCTTTTTTACAAGTTTGTGACGTGTGACATTGAATTTTGTCTATTTTACAGCACTTAAGGGAATCAGCATTTACCACGGCAGCCTGCATCAAATGAAATATTTACTTTGTAATGAATTTGAACGGAGAAAGTTTAGAGTATCAAACTTTTGACAATCGCTTTTGCTCGTAAACTTATTATGTTCTATGTCTGAATGTTTCCTCAGAAACTGTCAGAAGAAGGTATTTCCAAAGCCTCTGCTCTTTTTGCAAAGTATAATTGTGCTACCTCCTGAAAACAATTAATACTAAACCTTGGAGGAATCTGACAAATCATAAATACGGATTCCTTACGCTGCTTGAACAAACAGCGTAAGGAACGCGTAAATACCAACTGGACTAAGCACTTCAATTTCCCTGACTTACAGGCTGATGCCTAAGAAATGCTCAGAATGATGTCGCACCACACAAATTCGATTAGTATTATTAGTATTCGACACAAAATTGCAACCAAAAGAAAAAAGACGAAGAACACATTCTCAAGAAATAAAAGGATGACGTTATTTGGCGGAATGGTACCGTCGGATAAAACTTTAATTGGCGGTACGGTACCATCAAAGAAACTGTTATGTTATTTGGTGGTACGGTACCTTCACCAAAAAATCTTCTAAGTATTGCTAAGGTGCTTTTATTGGATAACTTTTTGACCGCTGACCGGAGAATTTCCTACTGTTAAAGTGCCTTAACCGGATGACTTTTTTTAACCGCTAACCGGAAAAATTCCTACCACTAAGGTGCCTTTACCGGATGATTTTTTAACCACTAATCGGAAAATCTCCAATAGGTAGGATGCTTCCTCCGGATAAGCAAGCAAGCACCATCTATGGTGATCTATCGGTTTTATCAGGAGAAGTTATGTGAGGAAGGAAATCTTGGACGCGTAAAAATCAATAACCCACCAGTACTCGCCTCAGAGACCGGCATCGTATTTTCGGGCTCCCGCAAAAATTTTGCACAGTTTCACCGTTCAGTTGTGTTTTCGTCAAGTTGTTGACTGCGTGTAATAGCAATAAAATATTCATAAGTTTTTTAACTACGTTTGTCTACAGAAATTTTCTAAAGTGCGTGCGGACGACAGTTAGAGTGTACGTAAACACCGAAGCACTGAGTTACCGAAGTGCATTTACATTCGGCCTGAAGTACCTGGTATTGTGATATTACCTGCGGCATGTATACCTACTGTTGACTCCTTAGCGGTTGGAAATTAATTTTCTGGTTAGCGGTTAAAAAGTCATCCAGTAAAGGCACCTCAGCATTTGTAAATTTTCCGATAAGCGGTCATAAAGTTATCCGGTAAAGGTATCTTAGCGATACTTAGAAGATTTTCTAGTCAGGGTACCGTACCGCCAAAGAACGTTTAATTTGGCGGTATATACGGCCGAATAACGTTTGTTTTATTCGACGGTACCGTACCGTCGAATAACCACTTCAAATATAAAAAGAGATTCACCTCTTCTGATTACCATATGCTTCAATAAGAAGTTCGCATGTATTACTAATAGAGACTTCTTTAAAAAGTGCTTTTGTATTAAAATTTACAATTTTTTTTGTCGATAAAATGCACTCTATATGATACATAATAAAACACATTTTTCAGATCTTATCTCCGACTCATCTGACTCAAGAGACCCAGTGGTGGCATTTGAAAGGAGTTGAGAATCAAATTTGATGGGAAAATGAGGACCTGCTTGTCGTAAGCAGTCATTGGACTAGATCTCTAGACAAAATAGGAATTGGAGGACACCGTCGGGTATGTTTTCTCATCAAAATTTCACGGAGAGGGTGTTTTAACAGTAATCAAAATGAATCTGTAATAGAGAAATTGGGTTTGATAGTTTACATTCAGATCCGAAGGCTCATAATTCTCTTCTGCTTAAAAATCAAAATTTACGCAGCACGAATCTTCTTTGCAGACAAACTAGACGCCTGGGAGGTACCTACAATTTTCCTCCAAAAAATCTCGTTTTTCTCTATACGGAACTACTAAAAATGACAGGAAAAATCCGGCTCACTGAGAAAATTATTTATCACAAAAAACATCAAAATTAATTTTAAGAGGACAAACTTGACTTATGTAGACTCCATTTTTTGGCTAGCAGGGATTTTGAATTGACGATTACAGAAAACACCCTCATTTCTCACTTGAAAGGTATGTTTAAGCTTCTGATGTGTCTATCAAGTTTTTAGTGAAATTATGTCAGAGGACGCATATTTGGTGCTGAATTTTAACAACAAACCATTTTAATTCCAAGTAGAATTTATACGTACCCAACATTTGTATTTGAAACAGTTGAGGGGGACTACCATCCTCTACGTTGCCGTAAAATGCATTTGTTTTCGATCCTGAGAATTGAGTTTTGGGTGAAAACGGAAAAAATCACTAAAGAGAATTGAAACCAGTTGGTTCCCTCTCAGATTTTTAGACGGTGTCACTTAAATCGCAAAAGAGATAACAAAGTCCACTTCATGAATATTTACTCCAATATACACTCGAAAAAAGATTAGGTTCCTCTTTTCCCGAAAAATTTGAGTCCCCAGCACCCTTTTGAGATTGCCTCGAGTGAGATGGTGCTCAGTTAGACAGTATTTTGCGATTTACAATTTACATTTTTGCAATTACACTTTCTGGCTCAGGTTAGACAAAACGTATGCATTATTAGTTTCCCAATGCACAAGATTATTTTTACAGATGATGTTTCCAAATATTGTAGTTTCGGATCGCAAAATGTAGTCAAATTAGATTTTTTGCACTAAACGACAGAGTGACATCATCGAAGTTGAATTGGACTACATTTTGCAATTGAGAACTAAAATTTCTGCCTCACCTAAACCTTGTATGTGTAAAAGGAAACTAATGGTACATACGGTGTTTGTAAACTGAGCCGGAAATTGTAGTTCCAAATACCAACATGGAGCACCACTAGCGCTCTCTTGCGATTGCCTTGAGAGTGATGCCACTCAGTCGTGATTCTTGACACTCTGAGCAGCGGCAGCGGCCACGTAACGTGAAGGGTGCCCTCGGGGGATTTTCCTGAAAGGAAGAGCCCTCAGTTCTGCTTCTTGCATTCGGGGCAGCGACACTTGAGGATCCACTCGACGTCGAGGAAGATGCTATAGTACTCGCCAATGAGGTGGTCGCCGGAGGAGACGGGGTGCCAGAAGCTGGTGCCCTCGAGGGAAGCGTTGAAGGAATGCCGTTCGAAGCAGAAGAACTCCACCTTAATGGTCGTGCTCAGCTCGGGTGCGCAGCACTTGGCCGGGCACTGCCCGCAGACCCGTGGCCGGAACTTCTTCCGGCTCCGACACCGCCCGAACGTCAGCCACACTGGCCCCGGCAGCTTCCCCGTTGCTCGGCACTCATGTCCTTTCTGATACAAAATCAACCAAGAATATTATGGTACGCTTTTGCAACCACGTAATAAGCATACATAGACCAATAATTAGTTTATTAAACGAGTAGACCTAATCCAAGCAAGGTTTTCACATTATGGACAGTCGGACGCCAACTAAACGCACCATTCGGTCTCTTGCAAAATTTTACAAAGGAATTAATGGACTGAATTCTGAAATGAGGAACTGCAAGCACTGCAAATTTACTGAAAATTTTAAATTCCTACGTTTTAAATAAAATAACTGGAATGAATCTATGGCCAAAGTACGAAGCCAAGTAGTTTTCTCGCAATCATAGATGTACCGGGATCATTTTGCTAGGGGGAGCCTGGTCCCCCCACCTCACCAACAGGGGGTCTGGGGGGTATGGGATACTCCCAGCTAAGAGAAGGGTCCGGAGGAAATTTTTTTGAAATTTTAACTCTATTGGAGCGCATCTCGAGGCGTCCGTGGCGCTACTCTACCTTCAATTTTGGCACAAAAATTACCCAGTTTTATGAATTTTAAGGTTAATAAACTTTCAAATTGTTTCATTGCGTTAATTTTGTCACATTTAACCACTCTTTTGTGTGGAAATTGAAAAAAAAAATGTTTTAAAAATGCCAGACTCTTTGTTTTTTTATTGGAAAAGTCCATGAAAAGTAAAATATAATATAGTAACAAAGCCGTAACTATGAATGATTATGCATTTTTCAAGTTTTGTTGCACCATCCAGAATTTCTTGGAGGGGCAGATGATACAATTTTCAACAAGCGGGCCCCGGTCTCGGTTTGCGAGACCCTTAGAATCGCTAGAAACTTTTAAACTTAATTTGAAATGAAGCTTCTTTGATATTAAATTAAATGATATCCTATTTTAATTCCTGGATGAATTTACATACATTTCTGCGCTACATCAGTTGAACTCAACAATCCACTATAAAATAAAATCTTACTCCCAATTTTGAAACGAATATATCCACAACTTTCGTTCATTTTTTGATGGTAAGTATGTTTACTGTGGGAAAAGTGGCAAAATGAAACTGGCTTAAGTATGATGAATTGTTATAGTGCAAAATGATGATTGCGTAATGTTAAAAAATCGTACTTCCCGTTTTGAAACGGATAATCTCCGCAACTTCCGTTGACTGGGGTTTTTCGATTGTATGTTCGTTATGTGGAAAAATGACAAAACATAAGTGGCATCAGTTTGATGAATTGTCAGTGCAAAATGATGATTGCGTTATAATAGTTACAAAGTGATTGGCACGGCATGATGTAAGGTTCAATTTTACGATAAGAAATATGAAAGTAAATTAATATCAATCATGGGGAAATTGTAATTTATTAATCAAAGTTTCTTAACTTTGAAGTGAGACACTCGTGCTCTTAGATCATGTCTATCAATAGCATTAGGATCAGGCATCAGTTCATCCGTTATTTCTTTCTAGCCAGGATTGCAAGCACAGGTTATAAAAAGGGCCAGGCGACCCTCCTCACGAACGTATGCAAAGCAATCTTCAGTGTATTCGTAAAGGTACCTATAGGTAAAAGGGGGGGGGGGGATCCAGAACCTTCTAAGGCAAACTATCATCAGGCATCCGTTGCAAATGCCGATACCAGACAAGCTATTTCGTAAAAATGTCATGCACTTTGTTGTCTTCGAAGCCCATAATTTCACGTTCCCTTTCATTCCGAACGTGATCCTTCCTCAAAACTCTGACTGATCTACGCGAGTAGTCCATTAGGGTGCGTCAAAAAAAATGAAAGTCTGAAATGTTCCGCTCCCCAGGCGGCAATCGATGACGTTTGGTAAAAAAACATGTTTGCCAAAATTTGGGCCAATTTCAACCATTTTAAATGGTGCCAAAGGTCAATTTTGTGATGAAATTATGATATTTTGGTTTAGACCTCGATTTCGTACAAAAAACTCGATTTTACGCTGAAATCGTGCGTTTACGAGAAAAATGCCAAAGAACTCGACTTGTAGAGGATGAAATTTTACACTAGGGAGACGTCTTTGTAACCGATAAAGATCAAATTGAACTAGAAAAACTCAACTCGATATTTATTTTTTCGGTCCTCAGAATTTCCGAGGTCTTACAAAGTAGAGGTTTAAAAGACTCATTTTTCACGAAAATAAGTCGAAAGAGGGTATAAATGAACTGTAGGCAAGTGTTGAGGATGCAAATGTCATCAGAACTTCCTCAGTTTCAAAAAAAGTTCCAACTATTTTGCACAATCCTCCAAAAAGTGTACGGCTCGAGAAGCAGGATCGTATTATAATAGTAAGGGAAAAGTGCGGTTTGACCGGGAAAAATTGCGTAACAAACTTTCCCTATGTAATCGTCATCAGTAGGTCCCCCTGAACAACTTCCTAAAAGTTAAAAAAGGCCCGACCCCGGAATACCCCTCAAAAAAGTTAAAATTGAAAATGACGGCCGTAATAAGAGGGTTCGGGAAATCGGTATTTTAAAATGCTCATTCTGTCTCATCATGTGAGGTATCATTTCCTATGTAATTTTGGTCGTAAATTTCATGAATGAATTCCGCAAGGCCCCTTCTGAGCATACGTTTCTCTCGGTAGTCGTATGTTTCCTTTAATTTCCTTTATTAAATACATTTATAACATCAAATTTAAGTTTCTTTGCCATATATGTAAATACATGAAAATAAAGACACTTCACTTTCCTTGTTCCTTCGGTGAATATTTAAAAAAATGCGACCTCCTGCCTTTCACATTTGGCCGCCATCTTTGATTTGGAGCGCCCCCTTTGGCCGGAGGGCCTTGTGGAATTCATTTATGAAATTTACGACCAAAATTACATAGGAAATGATACCTCACATGATGAGACAGAATGAGCGTTTTAAAATACCGATTTCTCGAACCCTCTTCTTACGGCCGTCATTTTCAATTTTAACTTTTTTGAGGGGTATTCCGGGGTCGGGCCATTTTTAACTTTTAGGAAGTTGTTCAGGGGGACCTACTGATGACGATTACATAGGGAAAGTTTGTTACGCAATTTTTCCCGGTCAAACCGCACTTTTCCCTTACTATTTTAGTACGATCCTGCTTCTCGAGCCGTACACTTTTTGGAGGATTGTGCAAAATAGTTGGAACTTTTTTTGAAACTGCACGGAAAAAAAAGACCTGTCATTTTAACAGTCGCATTGAATGTTAAATTTGTTTGACGTTTCTCTGTTCTTTTAGTTGTCGTGACTGATAGTTTAACATTTTAAGTATGTTGAAACAAAAGTGTGCAACTCTGTTAGCTCAACATCTTATTGATGCTTTTGAAATAACATTCTGTATGTTATTCCATCATCACACGACTGCTGAGTTAACGTCAGGCGCAGTCATTAAATCAACAGTTCCTGAAGCTTTTGGAATGACTGTCATTGACTTTTGATTTTACAGTCCACACGTTATTTTGACATTCGTTTGGATTTTAAATTTACACTCGTGCAGGTGTTGGTCTAATGTTTTGAAGGTCGTTAAATTTGCAGAAATAATCTGCTAAAGCAACAGCGAGGGTGTCGAAATAGCAGCCTCTCATTTAACAGCGAGTTGACAGTAAAATGCTGTCCGTTGCACGGAGCATTCCATCCCGGCCAGTCCCGCGCGATCGGCGCAGCGCGCATGCGCAGTTGTATACAGTTGTCGATCGCCCCGCTGCGAGCGGTGACGCAGAAAACCTCTCCTACCCTACCCGCCACACTGCCCACCCTCCTTCTCGAGGGTTGCGCGCCGTCCTGACAAAGGGCCCGGTCAGGGAAATTCTCAGAACTCCAACCGCCCGGGCCTGGCGTTCGGTTGTTTCTTCCTTCGGCGTTGTTCCCGCATTCCAGTCTGTTCGCTGAGGCCGCCATGTCATTGTTTAAAGGGATTTCGTTTGTTCAACAGTCAGTGGTTTTGAGTCAGAGAAGTCTTGCGCTTGCGTTTCGAAATCGTGCTCAAATTGTGTTTGCGAGTGAATTTTGGCGAAGAAAGTGATTAGTTTTGATACTCAGTGCGCGATCTGCAAAATTAGTAGCTCCATAGGAAAGTAACTCTTACGATATAAGCAAATTTGGGCACACTGTAATCAGTTGCGGGCAGACGCCATTTTTTGAGGCATCATCATGAATCCGTTCAATTCGAAATTTCTGCTGCCGTATATTTGTGCTTTTTGGTTTCAACTTCACCATTGACATTACACGCACTCTCAACTCAATTAGGTTTGCGTCCAGTGCATCAAATGATTATTTTTAGCGTGCCTTACATATTTATATGCAGGCACTCTTTTGATTTCGTTTCCTGTAGATTATACCATTAGCCCTGTCCTCTCTACTTTCCGACCCAATTCCATTGTGTGATTTTTTCCTTTTCTTTCGTTCAAAGAAATTTAGGCTGTTTTGAAATGAAATGAAGTGATAATTTAGCAAATCTTAATCTTGGTAGAATTTTTTGAAACCTTTTATAATACATTTTCGGTGTTTTCAACTCATAAGCACGATCTGCTGTTTGGTTCTTACGTTGTTTTTTATTGATGATGCCAACGTGACATTGTCTTAATGGCGTAAAGTGTTTCAATGTGTAATACAGTGTCTGTGCGGTATCTGACCAGGCTGCGAGTGAAAAGTTCGGTTATTTGAAAAAAAGAAAATAACGGATGGAGAGGAAGGGTTTAAAATGTGCCTCACATAATTTGTTGACGACCCCAAGGCCATGATCAATTCTGCCCCACCGAGAACTGCAAAGATGTATACTTTGTGTAGTGTTTCTGTGCATTTAAACTGTTAAAATTTTTGTGAAATTAACTCATTGTGAAACTGATTTAGTCTGTAAATGTTACTTTGACCGGAATATTATCTACGGTTTTTGTATCATTTACTTGAAACCAGTTAAGCAGTTATCAGCTATTTACATAAGCATGTAAGTATGACCATAATTTTTTACAGTTGCGTGGCATTGTATCTGCTCCATTAACAGCAGTGTGAATGAAAATTCAAGAGCGATTTAGCTTTTACATGAGCAGCAGCGCTGCTACATCGACAGCAGCGTGGATTTAAATTCAAAAACGAACTGGCTGTCATGAGAACAGCGACGCTGCTATTTCGACAGCAGCGGCCGCTGTTAAATCGAAGGCAGCGTGAACGTCAATCTGATGGGGAACCGGCGTTTACGCCAGCAGCTGCGCTGCCAGTGTAACAGACTATTCGATGAAGGTTGAGCAGATTTTGCTGTCGTTGTTACATTCATTTACTGTCATTGTGACAGCAAAGCGCCTGTTGTAATAACAGACAAAGGTAATGTTATTTTAACAACCAGGATGCTGTGCCGTTTTTTAACAGCCAAGGGCTGTTCCTTCAGCAGTCACGACGATTAAAATGGCAGGACTTTTTTTTCCGTGTGAGGAAGTTCTGATGACATTTGCATCCTCAACACTTGCCTACAGTTCATTTATACCCTCTTTCGACTTATTTTCGTGAAAAATGAGTCTTTTAAACCTCTACTTTGTAAGACCTCGGAAATTCTGAGGACCGAAAAAATAAATATCGAGTTGAGTTTTTCTAGTTCAATTTGATTTTTATCGGTTACAAAGACGTCTCCCTAGTGTAAAATTTCATCCTCTACAAGTCGAGTTCTTTGGCATTTTTCTCGTAAACGCACGATTTCAGCGTAAAATCGAGTTTTTTGTACGAAATCGAGGTCTAAACCAAAATATCATAATTTCATCACAAAATTGACCTTTGGCACCATTTAAAATGGTTGAAATTGGCCCAAATTTTGGCAAACATGTTTTTTTACCAAACGTCATCGATTGCCGCCTGGGGAGCGGAACATTTCAGACTTTCATTTTTTTTGACGCACCCTAGTAGTCCATATTGCTCACCTTAACAAAGGGCCAATCCTTCAACTGCCATACCTCGCTACCATGGGTATGCTTTTGATGATGGAGTTATACATTTTCTTTTTGTAAACTTTGGATATCGTCTGGTTCCAAAGAATACCATGTATCATTTTAATGGCTTTCCTCCTCTACAGATTACGATTTTGATTGTGTGGTCCATTTTGCCATTTGATGTTAAGCATACACCTAGGTACTTGTTCTGTTCACAACCCTTTATCTCCTGGCCATCCTCCGACTCTATGCTTTGATGATCGCCTCTAACACGCCTCGAAAACTAAGTGCAGCTCTTTTCTTACTGTCATACTTTTCTCGATAAGCTGAGTAAAACAAAACAGATGGTCAATCGTCGATCGATGCTTTCTAAACCCCACCTGCTCCTCTGTTTCATTAGGCTTCCATTCTGATTCGATCTCCGCTTTCAAAATTTTCCCGTAGATCTTACCAAACGTTCCTGTCACCGACAAATCTCTATAGTTTTTGAAATCTTCCTTCCGGCCCTTTTTATGAGTAGCTGTGATCCAAGACTCTTTCCAATCTTTCGGAACCTTACCCCCTTTGATGCACTTCTCCATCAGGTCCCTGATATAGATTGAACTTTACACGTAATATTCTAGAGACCCGTAGAATAATAAAGGGAGTCTTTGAGAAATTAGGAACGTTGATTAGTGTTCCAAAGATAAGATAAAAATTGACAAGAAGTCTGCAAGGTCGCACACGGAGATACGCGGTTTCGAACTTTGGCCATTAAAATAGACGAAGATGCAGGTACATGAAAGATTTCTCATCCACATAAATAAAGTGGTGCTTGAATTATCAGAAACTGGTCCTACTTTTGAGTTTTTCTTCCAAAATGAAAGATTTTGATGCCACAATCATAATACTATAATGCAAAATTAGTTACTTATTGTGAATGGGTTCCAGAACGTTGGTCCTGGCTCAAAGTTTACGCTCTTACAGGGACGAAAAATGTAAATGAACAAAATGTGAAAAGTAAGTTTCAATACATAAATATGATACACTGAAACTTCCTGGTTTACTTTCACCAGTAGGTACGTAATGGTAATACCTCTTTTTTCTTTGAGGGGTGTCAGTAGGTTGTTGATTTTAGGTAAGAGTTAAGGAACATTACGATGGTGAATCTTCTGAAATGCGTATCTCGGTTTGCGATTATCCAAACCTCTGGTTTACATTAATTTCTACATGAAGAAGTACAGAACGGCCTCGTTTTAAAATGTCAGTGATTATTTTTACCCTTTTTGAAGAAAATTCTGTAAGTAAGAAACTCCAAGCAATGATGTTAGTTCGGTCGCCTTTTAAAAAATAAAATGGTGACGGAAATTTCAAATTGCCGCAACTGAGATATGCATTCTTGAAGTTTCACTGTCGATCTGTCATTTTGATATTCAAATTGGAAATTGACGACCAAGTGACACTTTTAAAAATACTGGCTATTAAAATATTGGTAATGAGGTAATGTGCAAGCAAAGAAATAGGGCTGAATCTGATTTCAAAGAAATATCCCCAAAATAATCACATGTTTTCATTCCATGTGCTCCAAAAATTTGAGCAGTAGAATATACCATTTTCACTGAATTCTAAACGACTCAAACAAGCATTCAGGAAGCCAAAAACACGCAAATGTATCACCACGTGTTTGGTCCTTCCAAACTCCGCCACAGCCGTCACAGATTCGCAATATTATACCACCTGACACCCTCCCCCCCTTAAGCCCTCTCATAAGTATTTGCCCCGACCCCATTCGGCGGTTACGACACGTGAATAATTAATTTCATTTCCTTATCCTCTATTTGTTGCTCCGTTTCTGTTCCGGGAACTCATTCCTCACTGGTGCACGCCCCTTGTATCGTCTGCTAAATTTCTGACTCGGCAAGCGCCCAAAACCCTTTACATCGCGAAGCAGGGTTGCCGCGAGCGTGTTAAAGCACGGTGTTACACCAGATGCCGCGTGAAATTATTTCCGGGGAATTGGCAACGCTGCCGGAAACTTAAATAAGCCGAGTAAAAAGTTTTGACGTGAAGAAAATGTCTTGAGTCCGTATGTGGTGAGCGAGTGACACGTAGTATTTTCGTGGCGGGTTTTTGGCTCATTGTTCTTTCATGCGTTTGGCCTGGTGTGTGTGGAACGAAGCCCTAAGAGTGGGATCAAAACGCCCGTCATGCGTTGTTTTGCTCGGTACGCGTGATAAAAGGGAGAATTGCTATTCTTCAGAATAGCTCAGTGGATCTTCATTTTCATTATAACTAATCCATTCGAAAATTGAATGGAGAGAAACTGACTATATTGATAGTCAAATCAAATGTCTGTGGTTCTAACCTCTTTTGGACGACAGAAAGTCTGAATTGAGGGGAAAAAAAACTTGTTCCAGGTAGTTGTTTAATCAATTTAATCGTTTATTTAATGCTAAAATATGGGTAAAAAGCCAAAAATGGCCATTTTCGAGATTTCTTCAAATTCAATTTTGCTTTGCGGTCGGAGCGAAAAAAAGAAATACCAGGATGATCTTTTAATTCATTGGCGT
Source organism: Bemisia tabaci (assembly GCF_918797505.1). NCBI lineage: Eukaryota > Metazoa > Arthropoda > Insecta > Hemiptera > Aleyrodidae > Bemisia > Bemisia tabaci. Next base: position 64,013,540 of record NC_092795.1, on the reverse strand, counting down.
ATTTCATACTACAAAAACACTTGATAAAGTTGCAGCCTGATAGAAACTTACGCCCTGGCCAAAGAGCCTAGCCTGATTAGCATTGCGTCAGCCGTATCGTGTCATTTACAATACTGGTATTTGGTAACTAACTAAACTGCAGCTTCATTGGAAAAAATTCAAGTAGACAGTATGGTTAACTAGGGGGCTACGCCCTCTGGCCGCTACGCGGCCCAACCCCAGGGGGGCGCTTCGCGTTCTCTTAGGCCCGCGTTGACAAAAGAACGACCAAAAAGATATAAAGATTTTCATAACCGGCTCTTATCTTTTCAATATTTCTCCGGCCGGGAGAAATTGGACCGATAAGAATCAAAAAAGATAACCGCCATTTATTTCCAACTTCAGGCCAAGACTGAAACGAAACGGAATGAAGGGAACGGAGCGTTTCGTTACTTTTGGATAGTCTGTAGTAACGAAGCACAATTTATTCACTTACACCCTACTAACAGACCAAGATTCACAATTTCCCGCTTTGTTCAATTTTCCGCAAAATTTGAAATTATTCCCGCCAATGAAATATAGCGGGAATTTCATCAAATTTTGCCCCCTTTCTAAGCTCCCAGGTATACCCAATTATAGAAAAATCTGGGTTACATTTCCAAAATATAATTACAGCGGGCTCATTTAGGGGCTATCACCTGTCGATAACCGCAAAAATCATCGAAATCAGCCCAGTAGAATGCTCAAACGAACTATGACAAAATATAAAAAATGACATTGTTTAAATGGAAGAATTCGCAACTTTACCACGTAATATAAAAAAAACCTGGGCCATATTTTCAAAATCTAAACAAAGCGGGCTCATCTAGAGACTGTTGCCTAAATCAGCCGAGTAGATCGCTGCAACTAAACGTTACCAGATACGCAAATTTCGGAGTTCTCAGATATATGTATATGTGTGTGTGGGAGGGTGTGTGTGTGAGGGTGTAAGGATGAGGGTATGAGGGTGAGGGTGTGACGGTGAGGGTGTGTGTAAGTGTGTGATAATACTCAAACACTGGTTTTTTAGTAGTTAAAACAAGTTTTTTTGTAAGGCGTTGATGAAATCTTGGTACGGTAGCCTAATATATTCCGGTACTGACTTTCGCAGCTTTAACAGGGTGGAAGTAATTGCTGATTACCCTGATGTGATGGTGAGTCCTGGACTTGACAGGAGGCAACGGTGCGACACACGGCCGGAGTTGGCAAAGCCGAGTTTCATTTTTGAGAACACACTGTGGATTGAGGTTGGATACCCGGTGCGAGTATCCAAGACCGCACTCGATTGAACACGAGCTCCATTGAGAGAAGTTTGGCAGGCACTCTGGCGGTCTCTGAGCTGAAAAACACAATCAGATATTCAAGTTTGAGTTATCAGATATTTCTTCTGAATATCATGGTAGTGAAATGTGACCATACTCAAAATCATAGACATGTCATTAGTACGTGAACCGAGTTGAGAGGAAATGAAGTAACATATTCCAAATTGAAAAGATATCACTGATTTATACTACACAGCGAGGATCCCAGATATGAATAGTTCAAGAGTTTAGAAGATTAACGACGTCAAAAATCTATTGAAATGCCTTACAAAATGGGAGAAATCAACTACAAATTCGTGGTTTTTCATTTTTGTGACGAATATTTTGATTTTTTGTACAAATTTATGACTGCGATCAACAGTAAATAGACTTTTTCGACAAGGAAAAAATGTTTTTCTGTAGCACCTTGATCGGCGAGGAACATTTGCTACTTTTTTATTGAGCTGCGGTAAGATGCCAATCTCTGCAGTGCTAAGACGTGGAAAGAGAGATTTGATGTTTTATCTCTCCGTATGAGTAAATAAAAAAAGACAAAGGTCAGCCTCAGTGGTGTAGTGGTCAAGGCAGTTCGCTGCCAACACTGAGGTCCCGGGTTCAACCCCCGGAGATGACTGATATTTGAGGACACTCAAATATCAGTCATCGTGACTGTGGATGACTATGCCACTCCAATACCCTGACCCTTCGAGGTTACAGGGTGCGGGAGGGACATAGTCACCCAGTAAGTAATCCGTCTGCACTGTTAGACTGGGTTGTGAAAAATCGGTAATCACTCGTAGTGTGCGCGACTGCCAGCGCTACCTATCAGTGTAGATTGCAACAACACAGTCCAACTCGGTGGAGGCATGGCCGTGCTCCGAAAGTCCGTGCTCTGCAGCGTCTGCCACAGTCTTTGATAAGACCTTCCGTTGGCTATCAGACGGCCGCTGAGCCTTGCGGGAATATAGATGATACTCAATGTGTCAATAGTACGAAGATATGTTAAGGAGTTCGGTCCAACTTCGGGGTGCACGACGGCAGTTGCCAGTTGCCTTGGCCCCTTGAGGGCGCCTCGCCGGCCAGCCCGGCCTTACTTACTTAAAAAAGACAAACTGATTTCAAACCCCGTGTCTACATATTTTACAATGGACTGATGGCCAATTTTTAGTCTTGTCTTGACTTTTTTTTAAAACTAAAGACTATTTTTTATGAAGAATGAAATTTATCCTCATACCGTCAGCAGCCTGACCACGGACTTTTCACATCAATTGACCTCGATGAAATGAAACTCAGTTCCATAGGGAAGCACCCAATAACGAGCTTGTTCCTTCGCTATCAATGGATCAGCCAAAGTCTGTGGCCGGGCTGCAGAAGAGAGAAAAATTAAGAATAATAAATTCTACAAAATTAAAGAGTACGATTTCATAGAGGGATGCAAAAAAGGATACCTTTATGACTGTCACACATCCATTCCCTGCAGCATTGACCAGGGACATCAACTAATCTTGGATGCAAGCAGTTGCTCAGAGGAAGAATATTCTCTTGCGGACAAAGAGAGGCACAAGCGTAGGTCCCATTCTGTGACAAAAAAAAAAACGATTTGAATGATAAAAATGTTAAAAACATACTTTATAACTCTAAAATTGTTTACGGTTCGTTTTTAAGTCCATCATTTACACTTTAAATATCTCATTACATGAGATTTTAACTAATGGCGTTTGAGGGTATTACAATGTCTGCCAGTAACACTAAGCATTCGAAATTGAAAATCATGCCTTGAGTTACGTTTTTCCCTGTACACGGAATAAATAGCCCTTGAAGTAAAGGGACCCAAAAAAACCGAAACAAACTGACTGACAATCAGTGTTCTTGTCGGCTGGATTATGAGCTTTGATTATACTCCTTCTTCCTCAGAATGATCAAATGAGAAAATAAAAAAAATAAAATAAAAACATTAAAAGATAAATACATTAATAAATAAACAAGCAAGTCCGACACAACAAAGTTGAAGAGAGCACCAACATCGAGGTCAAAATTAGCCGAGAGTACATCGATTTTGAAACTGAGCAGAATAAGGATACACATCTCCATTGTATCATTGGATAAATTCGAAGGGGCTAACATAGAATTTTAGACAACTTTTGCCCTCTTGGATTTTTGAATGTTGAACATTTGAATGAAAATTCCAGGTTCCCGCCAAAAAATACCGCCAATTACCGCCTGAAACCGAATTGCACAAAAAACGATCGAGCAGGAGCCGAGATAGAATTTTAGGCCATGTCCGCTTTCTTGAATTTTGAAATTTTGAAAATTTGACTGGAAATCCGAAACTTCCATCAAAAGATACGACCTAATACGGATTTGCACAAAAATTAAAGTATATTATCTATGTCTAATTATTGATGTTTCAGACGGATTGATTGATGCACTATAAATGTTACCATTCAATTGTCGTAATTTAGATAGAAGGAAAACAGTAGAACAAAATGACATCGTAAACCATCAATATAGAACCCCAAAAAGTCTCGCTAAACATAGAAATTTAGAATTTAGAGTTTAGAAACATAGAAAACTAGGAAATATCCTATTTTGAAAGTTGCACTTTGCGATCATCAAAATCTGCGCTTTTGGTGGGAGTTGGGTTAGCGTGGTTACACAACTGAACTAACTTCGTAGTGAGGCTTGAAGTGTCGTGCATAATTGAAGGCGTGCTACTGATGGAAAATGTGTGATATAGAGCAGCATGTCAATAGTTGCTTTTTGCTTCAATATTTCAAAGAAACGGATGCTGATATCTACATTTAATATCTTGACTCTTCAACATTAACTTCCACGTTAACGAAAATGCAAGCATTTAAAAATTTAACTTTCGATACCTAACATCCTTTTGAAGCGAGAATATTTTAATTTCCTAACGAGAATATGTTTACTCTCATTTAACGAGAGATGCTGCAAAATATAACTCGTTTATATTTCTATCGAAATACAATAAGTCTCTGATACATGGCAATTTTTTTTTTTTATGTTCGGAACTTGTTACGTCCGAAAATAGCGCCAAATAAAAAATCATCGTGCGTGTTCACTTTTTGGCTAGCTTAAAAAAAGAGAATCTCTCGTGACCTTAAGATTAAATAAGTTACTGCAAGTCTTTCAGACGATTAATACAGATCGAGCAGATGCTGAATATTGTAGGACCAGTATAGGACTCTACAGTCGACACGGTAATAAACGGTAACAATCAATTTAAGTACGTTATTGTTCATGCATTCTCATCTGACACTGTGCAATACTTCTGTCGAAAAACAGCCGCCCGTAGTTCAATAGCGTTACTTCAACTTGACACCAGAAGATCGGGTTTTCCGCTGGAATGACTCTCTAGCGTGTGCACAGTTGCCTTTAGTAGGGCCCACGAACGATGATCCCTGAGCCGCGGGTATTTCTTTTAAACACTGGCAGCAGTGACACCCCAACCGGAGCCACATTCAAACCCTACTTACTCACGCGCAATTACCAATTCCACCGTCCTACTAGAATGAACCAACATTTTTTTAATATTGTTTAACATGTATTTAGCAAGTGATACTTTCCGTTAAAACGCGAGTAAAAAAGAGGTCCCGTTTATAAAAATCGGTCGAATAGCAGAGAAGTTACAGTTCGAGATACGATGAGATGAATAAAAATTGGACTTCGCTACATAAAGGAAAGATAAGGAAAGAATCAAACATTTAAATTACATTTACATATCATTTAGTTCAGAATTTCACAACCAATTCAACCATGATGTACGAAGAGATTGGGGCAAAATTACAAGAAATTGATCTTGTGCGGAAGGGCTCCCTTTTTAAGAATTTTGACCTGAAGATAGGGGTACGACAGCAGCGGTTCGCATACTATAGCTTTTCGCGTTCACAATACCCGGTCTCTTCGATGTAAGAACTCAACCTCGGAGAGTTGTCATTTACATGGTCCATGCGTTTATTCGCCCAACTTTTCAGGGATCATCGTTCATGGGCCCTACTATTACTAGGAGCGGTAGCGACCCCGTCAAGCCTATAAAGATCTCCAACAACGAAAATGGGAGCCGCTACTGTATCTTACACGAACCCGTTCAACTTTTGCGTTATTTTGAGATATCCCCGCAAAAACTTAACGAAACTCAAAACCCTTTGCACCCTGGCAAGCAAATTTTATTCCTCGCCTACAGGCGAAATTTGGAGCTGATTAATTACGCAGTTAATTAATAATCCCTAATTAACTGCCGTTTTTTGGCCACTCTTTCAAATCACTCGCGCCGCATTAACATTCGTGCCTCGAAATTGTGACTTCAATTGGCCATCCTCATTAAATATAAATATGCTGCCAAAAGTTATGACAACCAATTCAACTCATTTCAAATAGTTTAAACCAGTGCATAGGCATCAGTTCTTGAATTTAGAACGTGCTTCTGCATTATTAAAACTTACAAAAGTCAAACGATTATAGTCGTTCCAATACCACCATACCACTCGCAACTCAATTCGTGTCTCGAAATTTTGACTTCAATTGGCCATCCGCATTAAATAAAAATGTGCACTCAACAGTTATGAAAATCATTGCAAATCATTTCAAAAAGTTTAAACCAGTGCATAGGCATCATTTCTTGAATTTAGAACGTGCTTTTGCATTATTAATTTTTAAGGAAGTTCAACTGATCAAAGTCTTTGTTTCATTCAATTCACGACCATTCACGACGCGACGCATCGCCAGTGTCATGGCGTCAGTCAGCTGCAGTTAGATGCTCCATATAAATTTGTCTTGAAATATTGTCTGATCCCTTGGAAAGAATCTCATCATCTCTAATCATCACCATCATCATATTTAGAATAATTAGTAGCTATTTTTCTACGTCATCAGTGAACAGAGTGAATCAAGTGAATCCCTGCCGGTGAATTCTGAATCGCGACCCTCTTTTCCACGCTTGGAAAGAAACTGAGATTAAACATATTTTCCGATGTGTTTTTTTTCTATCTAATAACAACTGGTCTCTCTAAGAATTTTGAATTTCTTGCCTTAGTGACGGATAGCTAGTTGACGTCACGGTCAATTCAATGAATGTTTGTCTTTTCGCTTTTAGGTTATCGCGAGATGTAAGCAAGCATATTTAAACAAACTAAACTAATAAACAAATTATTGTTGTTTTTTCGGAATGCAAACTAAATTATACTAATGAAACTTCCCTTTATTGTTCACTACTATCTATATATATTCTTATGGAGTAGGAGTTGTTGCACCATGCAAGATTTCCGGAGTTGTTGCACCATCGTCGAAACCCGTATATATAACGAGGGAGGGAGTGAAAACATTGTTGCCCGTTTATTATAAAGACCCAATTTCGATGATTGATCAATATATTCCTTAGAAATTATACATTTGCAACTTAAAAATCCGCATACGTACTAGGAGTTATTGCACCATGGTGGAAGCATTACGTAGTAGGAGTTATTGCACCAGGTGCAAGTACTCCACTGCCGGGATTTATATAATCAACATACTTCAGGTTTTGATGATATCAACCGTTCATTTTAAAGAAGAATGTTTAATGATATTTTTTGAATGGTGGTTATTTATTTTTAAGCAAATTACAAAAAAAAAAAAAATCTAAAATTAAAAATGCTTGTGAACGAAGATATGGTTTTCAATAACGATATCCTTCTATCTGTAAAATTAAATCTTCAAGATTTTTTTGTACTCCTTCGATCTCGGAAATTACAAACTTACAGATTTGCCAGCACCCGTTACATATTCGAATCGCATGCCCGACGTTGCAAAATTTACCTTAAACTGATAATGACTTGGTTTTGTCTTTGCCGCCAGACGATTTATCCTCCTTCAATCTCGGCAATTTTCGGACCAATTTACACCGTATTTTTGCAAATGAAAACTCTTAGTCTCTAAATGAACCACCACCCCTCGGTTTTTCGACTTGCGCAACCGACGTTGCAAAATTTACCTCGAATTCGTAACAAAATACTTTCGTCTTTGTCGCAAGCCCGCGCTTATCCTCCTCCAATTTTGGCAATTTTCGAATTAATTTACCTCGCATTTTTGTAAATGCAAGCTTTAGGTCGCTACATGTACCAACTACCCACGGTTTTTCGATTTGCACAACCGACGTTGCGAAATTTACCTCGAATTGAGGACAAAATATGTTCGTCCCACCCGCCACTAAAAGTTTGTCCTCCTTCCATCTCGGTAATTTTCTGACCAATTTACCACGGAATTTTTGCAAATACAAGCTCTTAGTCTCTGAAAGTACGAACACCCCTCGCTATTTCGATTTACGCAACCGACGTTGCAATATTAACCTCGAATTTATAACAAATTACTTCCGCCTTGCCGCCAGACCGTTTCACCTCCTTCAATCTCGGCACTAATTAGACCGATTTACCCCATATTCTAGCAAATGAAAGCTCAGTGTCTCAAAATGTACCCACACCCCTCGGTTTTTCGATTTGCGAATCCTACGTTGCAAAATTTACCTTGAATTGGTAACAAAATACTTTCGTCAATGCCGCCAGACCGCGTATCCTCCTTCAATCTCGTTAACTATATGACCGATTTACCTCATATTCTACCAAATGAAAGCTCTGTGTCTTTAAATGTACCAGCACCCCTCGGTTTTTCGATTGACGCAACCGACGTTGCAATATTCACCTCGAATGGGTAACAAAATACTTCCGTCTTTGCCGCCAGACCGTTTATTCTCCTTCAATCTCTGCATTTTTCGGAACAATTCACACTAAATTTTTGCAAATGAAAGCTCTAAGTCTCTGAAAGTACGATCACCCCTCGCTATTTCGATTTACGCAACCGACGTTGCAAAATTTACCTCGAATGGGTAACAAAATACTTCCGTCTTTGCCGCCAGACCGTTTCTCCTCCTTCAATCTCGGCATCTATTGGACCGATTTACCTCATATTCTAGCTAATGATAGCTCAGTGTATCTAAATGTACCGACACGCATCGGTTTTTTGATTAGCGAAACCGACGTTGCAAAATTTACCTCGAATTAGTAACAAAATACTTTCGTCTATGCAGCCAGACCGTTTATGCTCCTTCAATCTCGGTAATTTTTGGACTAATTTACCTCGGATTTTTGCTAATGAAAGCTCTAGGTCTCTAAATTTACCAAAAGCCCTAGGTTTTTCGATTTGCGAAACCGACGTTGCAAAATTTTCCTGGGATTGGGAACAAAATACTTTAGTCTTTGCCCTCAGACCGTTTAACCTCCTTCAATCTCGGAACTGTTGGACCGATTTACCTCGGATTTTCGCAAATGAAAACTCTAGGCCTCTAAAGGTACCTACACCCCTCGGTTTCTCGATTTGTGAAACCGACGTTGCAAAATATATCTCGAATTGGCAACAAAATACTTTCGTCTTTGCCGCCAGACTTTTTCCTGCTTTAATCTTGGCAATTTTGGACTACAATTTACCTCGGATTTTTACAAATGAAAGCTCTAGGTCTTTGAATGTACCAACAACCCTCGGTTTTTCCATTTGCGAAACCGACGTTGCAAAATTTACCTCGAATTGATAACCATAAATTTTTTATTTTGCCACTTTGCAATTCGTCCTCCTTCGATATCAACAACTCTTAGACCTATTTACCTCGGATTTGCTTTTGACGAAAGCTCTCAGGATCAGCTACCTGATTTTTGAAATTTTTTGCTTGTCGGGACTACATAGATGACATAGGTTAAATGGCGGGGCATAATTGGTTGGCTACGTCTTATCGCTGCTTTGTCGTGCCTATGTCGGGTTGAACTCACGACAAGCTAACGGCACCTCTTAAGTTTCCGACATGTCGTCCATTCCACCTGACAAAGGCACGACAAAGCAGCGATAAGACATAGCCGACCAATCTCGCTCCTTCTTTTAACCTGTGTCATCTATGTCGTCCCGACAAACCAAAAAATTCAACAATCAGGCTGCCGGACGAGCCATAACGTTTAAGTTATTCAATTTTCATGACCATCGTTGCAAAATTTATCTTGGATCGAAATCGACATATTTTCGCCTTTGCCGCTAGACAGTTTGTCCTGTCCTTCTACACGGAGAAAAAAACTTCGTGCGTGGGATACGAAGTTTACGTCATGTGGATCTCTGAAGTTTTCAGATTGAGCATCTGAACACTTTAGATCTAGCTGTCGAGGTTCGGATCACACATCTGAAACTTCAGTTCTTACATCTAAAGTACTTCGGTTTTCACATTCGAAAAACTTTGGTTCTCATATCTGAAGTACTTAAGATGTAAGAACTGAAGTTTCAGATGTGTGATCCGAACCTCGACAGCTAGATCTAAAGTGTTCAGATGCTCAATCTGAAAACTTCAGAGAACCATATGACCTACAAACTTCGGGTCCCACGCACGAAGTTTTTTTCTCCGTGTATGATATCGAAAACTACTGGACCGATTCACCTCAAAATTGTTTTAAATAAAAACTCTTAGCCGCTAAATGTGCCACTACTCCTCGGTTTTTCGATCTGCGTGACCGACGTTGCAAAATTTACTTCGAATTGTTAACGAAATATGTTCGTCTCTCCGACCGCTAAGAGTTTGTCCTCCTTCAATCTTGGCAACTATTGGACCAATTTACCTCGAATTTTTACTACTGAAAGCTCTTAGTCTTTAAATGTACCAACATCCCTCGCTTTTTCGATCTGTATGACCGACGTTGCAAAATTTACCTGGAATTGATGGGCACTTATTTCGATTTTGCCACTTGGCAATTTGTCCTCCTTCGATATCAACCACTATTCGACCGATTTACCTCGGATTTGCTTTAGACGAAAGCTCTTGGGATCTGGATGAGCCATAACTCTTAAGTTATTCAATTTTCATGATCTTCGTTGCAAAATCTCCCTCGGATCGAAAACGACACATTTTCGCCTTTTTGATATTTTTCAAAAAGTGTATATATTCTAGTAGTCAATTACAAAAATTTCTTAAAAAAAAAATTCTCGGGACTGAGGACATGGGTCTTAAAAACAAACTGTGGCAAAAACTCTTACGATCAGCGACATGTTTTCTTATTTTTCCTTCAAACCACCTGTTTTAGAGGAGTAGGTATGTCTTCATATTGATCGTTTATTGAATCGGAGCATTTTTTTCACCCACTTAAAAAAAAGTCTAATCGCAAAAATAATTTTGACCAAATATATGGAGTATTAAGAAAGCTGCGGCCAAAACTTTTGCGATTAGCGCCCTTTTTTCTTATTTTTCTAATACACCGTTGATTTCAGAAGAAAATATTCTAAAATATCTTTAAAGAAGTGTCAAAGGAGGGGTTGCGACTTGGGCCGAAATCGGCCACTCCACGGAATTGAGAAATTTTTGGATATACGGCAGTTGACGGTGCATATTTGACAGAAATAATCGAGTTTTGCCGATACCTACTCACGTTTTTTGGCTGCGAAACAGGGGCCTAAACATGGCACCGAAGGCGAAAATAGCTGAAATTTCGCGTTTTTCGCGGTTCTACCTCAGATTTTGACCTGCGCCCAAAGGAGACGAATGATGAGCTTCGAATATGGTGTCAAGGACACCTAGACACGTAACATACTTGAATATGATCAACCGTCGCTTCTGGGCCCAACTTCAAAATCGAACTTTTCCAACTTTTTAGCTTACAACTTTTTCACCGTTTCTGCCAGACGTATTTCGCGGATAGCGCCAAGCAGCGGACTCGAGGAGCTTTTCCGACCGGTAAATCGCACTCAGCGGGTCATTTGCAAGCGAACACGCTTGTTTTCAGCTTGGCGAACATTCGATTTTGACCCTTAAAATTTAGTCCATGTAACCCCTGTCAATTTTTCTTGATTCTCGTCCAGAGAAAAAATTCCGAGATTTCAGTCGGATCCTAAGTAGATGAAAGTGCTGGATCGGTTGCGCACAATCCCGCGGCTCTGCGGGGCTTCCTGAGCCGAGAAACAGCGAAAAACTGGTCTGAAACGAGTGTTTCTTGCACGTTTTTCACCGATTTTGCCAGGCGTTTTTCGGAGATAGAGCCAAGCAGCGGACTCGAGGAGCTTTTCCGACCGGAAAATCGCACTTAGCGGGTCATTTTCAAGCGAACATGCTTGTTTTCAGCTTGGCGAACATTCGGTTTTAACCCTTAAAATTTAGTCCATGTAACCCCTGTCAATTTTTCTTGATTCTCGTCCAGAGAAAAAATTCCGAGATTTCAGTCGGATCCTAAGTAGATGAAAGTGCTGGATCAGTTGCGCACAATCCCACGGCTCTGCGGGGCTTCCTGAGCCGAGAAACAGCGAAAAACTGGTCTGAAACGAGTGTTTCTTGCACGTTTTTCACCGTTTTTGCCAGGCGTTTTTCGGAGATAGAGCCAAGCAGCGGACTCGAGGAGCTTTTCCGACCGGAAAATCGCACTTAGCGGGTCATTTTCAAGCGAACATGCTTGGTTTCAGCTCGTTTGGCGAACTTTCGATTTTGACCCTTAAAAGCTATCGATTTTTAGGGAAAAATTATAAAAAAAAATTTGTGGTGTGAAGAAAACTGCGGGAAAAATTTCTACGATGAGCGCCTTGCTTATTCTTTTTCTTCTAAACCATTGATTAAAGAGGAAAATGCTGTAAATCTCCTTAAAGAGCGGAAAATTTGGTAGTGACCACTTACGGAAAAATCTAATTAAAAATATTATTGTAATCAAAATTGCAGGACTCAAAAAGAGCGGCGACAAAATTGTTATCATCAACGAACTTTCTGATCATTCTTCTTTGAAACCGTTAATTTTAGGGGAGAATGTCAAGTGATTTTTTTATTGATCTGGAAATTTTGTTGTAGTTACTTACAAAAAAAAAGGAAGTATGTAAGGTTGTCTATAAAAAAGCGGGCCCGACGCAAAATCAAAGGCCGTGGCGCGGCAGCGTTAGATATTGCATGGATATTTGGACATGCAGGGATATTTTCGGATATTTTCATACCCACATCGAAGGTAGAGCTCCATGAAAAACTTTAAAGATCTCACAAAGAAGAAAGACCCTACCTCGTGGACCGGGATCCGCCGATCAGAATCGAATCGCTTCCGACCGCAGCGCTCTTTGGACCCTTAGTAAAGGTCAAATTAATTGAAGGAGGACAATCTCTTAGCGATCGGAGAGACGAACATATTTCGTTAACAATTCGAGGTAAATTTTGCAACGTCGCTTCGCAAATCGAAAAACCGAGGGGTGTTGGTACATTTAGGGACCTAGAGCTTTCATTTGCAAAAATCGGTCCAATAGTTGCCGAGATTGAAGGAGGATAAACGGTCTGGCGGCAAAGACGAAAGTATTTTGTTACCAATTCGAGGTAAATTTTGCAACGTCGGTTGCGCAAATTGAAAAAACCGAGGGGTGTTGCTACATTTAGAGACTAAGAGCTTAATGTTAAAAAGCCTACGCTAAAACTGTGCACTCGGAGTCTTCCGACGCGCCTCATTTACATGTTTGTGAGTTTTTCAATTTTCAAAAATGTTAAGCTCTTAGCCCCCCCCCCCTCCAATTAGGCATACTGGAGTTCAAAATTTTCAGTAACCATTTTAGCCACGTTAAAGCCGTTGTTTGGCTGAATTTTTTGACATGTCACACTTATGTAGTAGGGTAGCTGTGATTTCTCAAAATTTTGGGGCATCAAACCGCTCGGGGGCAGTCAATTTTGAAAATCATTTGTAACCATCTTACCTGTGCAACTACGTCCGGTACTTTGAGTCCTTGGACACGCCTCACTTACACGTTTTTGAATTTTTCGATTTTCAAAAATATTGAGCCCTTAGCCCGCCCCCCCTCCCATTAGGGACACTGGAGTTCAAAATTTTCAGTATGCACTTTGGCCACGTTAAAGCCGTCGTTGGGAGGAATTTTTAGACATGTCACACTTAGATAGTAGGTTTAGCTATGCCTTTTCAAAATTTTTAGCTTTTAGGCCCCTTGGGGTTAATTAATTTCAAAAAGTATGTGTAACCTCGTAAACCATTGGAAATCGCTCGGAACTATGAGTTTTGTTCACATACCTCACATTAGCACTTCATTGTATTTCCAATTTCCAAAATTTTTAGAGCTTACGGACCCCCCCCCCCCCCCCCCCGGTTCACTTTGGGCCGATAAAGGGCCGATGTAAGCATTTGAAAGAACATGAGGGAATTGAATCACGTTACAAAAAATAAAAAAATAAATAAGTAAAAATAGATACATAAAAAAAAATGAATAAGTAAAAAAATAGATAAGTAAAAAAAATAAATAAAATAGATAAATAAAAAAATGAATACCTACCTAAGTAAAAAAGAAAAAAATAAAAATAAATAAAAAATAAAATTTCCCACCACTAGAAAATATCGTACTTTAGTCTGCAGGCAATTCTGGGACAACTCTGGAACACTTTAAAATTACTATACAGGGCACTGCAGTACAATCGGCCCCTGGGTGCAAGTTCTCCTACTCTGGGAAGCTAAATGGTGCAACTATTCCCCCATGGTGCAACGACTCCGTCATGGTGCAACGACGCTTACTCCATATGCGCTCAAGTTGCAATAACTCTTACTCGAGGAAAATAAAGAGGGTTATTCATATAGGCGAAAAATGTACCCAGCCCGGAATGTACGAAACTTTGTGGGCTGATAGTACTAGTTGAGAGAGGCTTATCCCTAGCTCCGTTTTTGCAGGAACCCCAGGGAAACAGCGTTGCCATTTTTTAAAGTCGTAACCTTCAAACATCCATAACTTTCGGAGAAATGCAGTTACAGAGCTCGTATTTATACCAAAAGATGCAAAAAATTACGTTCTATCGACCTATGCCAAAGAAATTTTAATTTGACTCCGTTGTTTCCACGTTTTGGCCATTTTATTAATTTTCGTAATTATTTAAAATCACGTTACCGCCTAAAAAAGTGTTTGCGGTTGGTGAGGATTGAATAAAAACATGTCAGAATTATTGTTCGTTTGATTCCGCATCCATTGATATATTATACTTTTCTGAGAGACTTAGGGAACACGAGTTATAGCGATTTGAAAATTCGGCAACACGCCCGATACCCCGATATTGACGCTCGTTTAGGTACGTTTCGCAACTCCGTGTTAAAGCAAAACGCCTAGACCAAACAAAATTCGAAAAGTCAGTTCATGTTTTGCGCTTTTTTGAAACTTTCACATGATTTTTAGGAATTTAAGTAGCGGCGGTGTTGCCGGTTTTCAATGAAAACCACCGCTGCGATCACAATTTAAAGCAGTACTCATTTAATCTTATCCAGCTACATTTGTTAACCTAAACTGACCATTTGCGACATGGTGTTGACAACATTGCCTAATTTCCGTCAGAATTCGTGTAGAGGCGGGGTTGCCAGTTTTCATAGAAACCGCCACCGCAATCAAAAAAAAAAAAAAAGGTATTACTTCTTTAATCACGTTCAGCCTTATTCTGTGGTTGGAATTGTTTATTTATTGAATCGATGGTTTCCTCTATCTCTCAGCAACGGCAGTGGTGCATGACAGTGCCGAGATATCGATATTGTATAGAGATCAAGAGCAATGGATCTAGGCCCCTCGCCAAAACTACTCATCGGACCGCTTGAGTGATTCGGTAGCTTTAAATTTCGATATCTTGTAACTGTCGGCCACCACTGCCGTTGCGGAGAGATAGAGGAAACCATCGATTCAATAAATAAACAATTCCAACCACAGAATAAGGCTGAACGTGATTAAAGAAGTAATACCTTTTTTTTTTTTTTTTGATTGCGGTGGCGGTTTCTATGAAAACTGGCAACCCCGCCTCTACACGAATTCTGACGGAAATTAGGCAATGTTGTCAACACCATGTCGCAAATGGTCAGTTTAGGTTAACAAATGTAGCTGTAACCCTCTTTTGTCTCTACCGTTATTACCGTGCTATAAGTTCAGTGAACCTTCCTCCATCTGTGGTTCATTCGTTCGCAACAAAACTGTAAGTACCTATGACAATAAGTGAATTTTAGTACCCTTATCCCTGCGAAAATCTGTTCGATGTCAAAAAATCCTTGTAATTGGTTGTAAGCGAGACCCACATCAAGGATTTAAAGGCAGCGTCAGTAGTTTTAGCAACAAATCTATGCCAAGTCGGATTCCTAAATTCTACTTAAGGTATGTGCTGAACTATTTCAATGTGCGTTACCTAATATCAGAAGCAATATTTGCTGAACCATGCCAAACCACAGTGACCATGCAACATCTATCAGCAGCCTAAATGTTGAATTTTTTTGTCTGTTGGGACGACATAGATGACCAAGGTTAAAAGGCGGAGCGAGATTGGTCGGCCATGTCTTATCGTTGCTTTGTCGTGCCTTTGTCAGGTGGAATGGATGGTATACTGTCGGAAACTTGAAAGGTGCCGGTAGCTTGTCGTTAGTTCAACCCGACATAGGCACGACAAAGCAGCGATAAGACATAGCCAACCAATCACGCTCTGCCTTTTAACCTATGTCATCTATGTTGTCCCGACCAACAAAAAATTCAACGATCAAGCTGCTGGCTACTCTATCTTCAAACCCTTTAGAACACTCAAATTGTGTGTTGTGATTGTCACGCGAATTATCACTATAGTGCTCAATCCATAGTTTAGTCTCAGAGAATGTGTATGTTGATAAATACATGCTAGTTATGAAAGCTCATTCAAGAAATTGGCATCGCAATTTTCAAGTTTCCTTATTTTTCCTTGCTCCCGTATAATATTGTAAGCAAAGGCTATCTCCGCGGACATTGCTACTATAGCTATTGAGTCTCGAAGCAAATAGCGGATGGGGCAATGTTATTGCACTGAACGGAAGGAATTTAAGTGATACTCCATACTATACACTGCTAAGATCTCTATTCTTACTCACTTTGATTTAATATGCTGCTGAGTGAGTAATTGAAATGTAAACACATCAGAGCTCAGCGCGCGAATGGTACACATGTTACGGGCAACGTAGGGATGTCAAGCATCGTCGACGGTGCCCAGACATCCTCGATGGTGCCCATACCTACATATACTATGGAAACGCATACCTATCTCCAGATTTTCTCTAGGTAGCTATATTCTGTAGGTGGGACCAAGGAGGTTTATTAGCATAAAGTTTATTTTGAACTGCCCAAGGCAGTATTACTTAAGGATGCACTTCAAATTTAAGAGTTCAGCGAATGAAATTGCTCGCTTCTTTTTCTATAGGTATATTTATGGATTGGAGGGGGAATTTACCTACGGGCCTTTCAGCTTAATTGCTCATAAGAGTATTTTGGTATTATTTTTACTTCATTTGCCTAACTTTACAATCAAAGATTTTTGTGCTCACAATACTCTGGGTAATCTGACGTTCGCAATAAAAATGTGTTAACTTACTCATTACACATTACCTGCTCTCCAAATTTTTAACAATAAAATTTTTGTGGCCAGATTTTTCAGGAATGTTTCCAATTTCAAAATACCTAAGGGCTATCTGTTTCTCATTTGAAAAGTAGATCAGTCAATGGAAGTAGTTCGTAAGGATCATCATAGCAATGTGTCTTTTCAGAAATTTTAAGTACATTGTTTAGGAGTGCCGTCTGATAAGCCGAACGGTGAGGTTCTCCGCGCGCTGTAACGCTCTCTTATCAGATCTTGATTTCTCGATTTCTCAGCCGGCTCAATGCCTACGTGTCCTTCTGTACAGTGGCCTACTTTGTGAATATGTAAATATTTAACGATCAAATCGCGATCTGGGGGTTATCCCCCAGGTTAACAAGAAACTCGTAAATAAATTCTGTGACAATGAGAAAATGTTTCGCTCATGATCTCGAACAATGTCCAATTTGTAAATGTGGAGTGCACTTTAAAACTGACTGTGTTGATGTGAATTGTACAAGAATTAAAAACGCAGAACTTGAATCAGAGGTAAATAGACTCTCTCAAAACATTACATCCAAAAGTACCTCTACATCTTCTCTTTCTCTATCTGTTTCTCGCAGAAACAGCACTAAGAACGATAATATTTCTCTAACCTCTAAAGCTCAATCCCCAAATCCCACTATGACGAGCTCTAACAGGGATGAGGAAATGGAAATGTTGAAAAATCAAAATAATCAACTTCTACAACAGGTCCAACAATTAACTTCTCAGCTTAACTCTATGTCACTTCAAATTAGTGAACTAGTATCAGAATTGGCAGCAGCTAGGAAACAAGCAAATCCACCTGCACCTGTCTCGGCTCCAACCCCAGCCCCCGGTAAAAGACCAAGGGAAACCACGGGAGTCTCGCCCTCCAAACCTAAAAAGGTACCATCACTTGCGCAAAAACAACTGCATGCGGATCAAAATAAGTTCGCCGCCCTCACGGATGATGATGATATGGATAACGACGACGACAACTCTAACGATCTCTCTCTTGGCTCCGACGATGATGTATTTGTAAACCCAGGAAGTATTAATCCAATTATTAACTCTGCTATCAATAGAATTAAGAAAACGAAGACTAACAATAAAACTAAAATTATCAAAAATACCCCTGAAAAACCTACTACTGCTTCTGATAATACTAAATCTGATTCTTTGAATGTGTCTACTAATGACCCTAATCTCTCACGACTAACTAGATCCAAGTACAAAAAACCTCCCCCAATTTTTACTGCAATTAATACTAAATTTGATGATCTTGCCAAAATTCTTAATAAAATCGACTTAAGCAAATGGAACTCTACTGTACTGAACAATGATTCATTTAAAATCAACGCAGTAGACGATGATACACATGCCAAAATTATTAATGATCTCAAAAATGCTAAAATCTACTTTAATACGTATGAGAATAAGAACACCAGACCTATCAGAGTTCTAGTCAAAGGTCTACATCATTTAACTCCATCAGATAGTATCATCAACAGCCTTAAAAATCTTGGTTTTAAACCTATTTCAGCCACATCGAATCTCAAGCGTATTGTTGAGTATCCTGAGTCCACAACATCTGATAAATCCAAAACTGTAGACAAAGAGACTAGTGAACAACCTAACACTTCTACTAAACCATCTGTCAACTCTGATGTGCGGGCGGAAAACAGCGGAGGTGGCGAGGATAACGCAGGTAAAACTGGGGAAGGTACGGATACAACCGTCACCCCCCCAGTTATTAAGTATGTACCACTCAATACTTTTACTATCAGCTTTGATCATTCTGACAAAATTGAGAAAATTTATGAGATTAAGGTAATTGCGAATTCTCGAGTCACGGTGGAACCAACACCAGCAAATTCCCCCCTATCACCTATTCAGTGCACCAGGTGCCAATCGTTCAATCATTCTGCGAACTTCTGTTTTTACCCCCCGCGCTGCGTAAAGTGCAGTGGAGAGCACCTATCCTCTCAATGTGAGAAACCTAAATATTTTAACGATCCTATATGCGCAAATTGCGGAAAAAATCATCCAGCCAGTTACAGAGGCTGTATAGTAGCTAAAACTGTCGCTGAACAAAGAAGAGAACTATTTAAAAAGATCGAGGAAAAAAGGGCAGCTAGAACTGGACAACAAGTCCCTCCAGCTGCAACCACATTGAGGAAGGGCGTATCCTTTAGAGACGCCTTTAATTCAAAAAGAGAATTTCCGCACTTAAGAAACCAAAAAATCGATTCAACCCCACAAAATTCACAGAATGTCAACACTCCGTCCAACGATCCCTCAAATGTTCCCACAAACCCATTACAAAATGACAAATCAAATGAAATTCTTGCTATGATGAGTGAAATTTTATCTTCTATCCACGACCTGTCTCAAAGAGTAATAACATTAGAAAACAAAACTTTGACTAATCCGAGTAGCTCTGTTGCAAATAAAAGAAGATGAGTGATCGTCCTCTTAAATTAGCTTGTTTTAACTGTAATAGTGTTAACCTTAGATCTAATGAAATACACCGCTATCTTCATGATAGAGATATCGATATTATGCTGCTCACGGAAACACACCTCGCCAGTGGCATTTCATATCGTGGGAGGCCCAAAGGCTACGAATTTTTCAGGGCAGACCACCCTAGCGACTCCTGCAGGGGAGGAACAGGGCTACTGATCAGGAGATCAGTAAAATTTTACTACGACCCCAATTTGGACGTCTCGACGGACAACATCCAGGCGGTGGGGGTGAGCGTCTCTACCAAATCGGGGGAGATTTTCATTGCCTCCGTCTACTGTCCTCCGAACGAGACTACTAAGAGGGAGGAGTTTGCTGATCTCTTCGAGAAGCTGCCTAAAAGATTTATCCTTGCAGGGGACTTCAACGCAAAGTCCCTTGCGTTTGGATGCAGGGCCCCTAACCCCAGGGGTAAGGAGCTCCTGCAGGCTATCAACGACATTCATGCCAATGTCGTCACCGATGGGTTTCCCACATATTACCCAAAAGACCACAACAGAAAGCCGGACCTTCTCGACTTTTTTATTTCCCGTAATGTTTCAAGGAACTATCTTGCTGTTGGATCAGAAATTGAGATGAACTCTGACCACATACCCATCAAACTGGCTATTTATCAGTCAGTAATTCTGAAAAGACGTAACAAAATCACTAACGCAAAAACAGATTGGGACCTCTTTAGATCCATCCTAAATGAGGAAATTAACATTAACCCTATTGTTTCCATCTCTGAGTTAGAGGAAGAATCCAAGAACGTAGCGGAGGCGATCATATCTGCGGCGACTAGGGCTTCACCGATTATTAAGTACACAAATACTCAATTAAATTTACCTCCTGAACTCAGGAACTTAATTACAGAGAGACGAAGAGCGAGAGCAAAATTCCAAAAAAGCAGGTTTTATAAAGACAGGCAGCATTTTGAGAAAATTAACAGGATAACCACAACGAAAATCTCCGAGTTCAGGGAAGAACAGAATTTTAATTACTTGAAAGAACTTACTCCAACACCCACCACTGATTATTCTCTGTGGAAAGCCACAAAGTACCTTAAAAAATCAGTAGGTTTTTCACAACCTTTGAAAAAACCTGACGGCCAATGGACCAAGACTCATCAGGAGAAAACTGACGAGTTTTGCCGCCACTTATCGGAAGTATTTAAACCGCATGAACATATCATCTCTGATATTGACATAGAAGCCGAAAAAGCTAAAATTATCCCTTCCCCCCTGAAGAAATCGGTAAAGTCTCAACAACGGAAGTCGCAGATACGATTAAATATAAGGTAAAAGTCAAGAAGTCGCCAGGATTGGATGAAGTCACTGGTGACATGCTTAAGAATCTCCCGAAAAAAGCTATCAGGAAGATAGCGGATATATACAATGCAATTTTTAAATTTCAATTTTTTCCCTCAACCTGGAAGATGGGGGAGGTCATACTTATCCACAAAAAGGGTAAGCCCGCGCACCTGGCTTCATCACACAGGCCTATCACCCTCTTGTCAATATTGGGAAAAATTTTTGAAAGGCTTCTTCTCAATCGCCTTATGCCCATTATTGATGAGAGGAAGATATTGCCTAAGCACCAGTTCGGCTTCAGGAAGAGGCACTCCACTGTGGAGCAAATCCACAGAATTACTAATCTTGTTGAAAATTGTTTCGAGCATAAAATGATCTGTTCAGTCGCCCTTCTCGACATAGCTCAAGCTTTCGATAAGGTCTGGCTGGCCGGGCTAGCGTTTAAATTGCTCAAATTATTGCCAATTAATTATTACATCCTACTAACTTCGTATCTTTATGGTAGATCTTTTCGGGTCAGACATGAAGATACGTACTCTAAATTCATGCCAATTGAGGCTTCAGTACCCCAAGGTTCATGTTTGGGACCTGTGTTATTTTTACTTTACATGTACGACTTGCCCAAAGTGAAAGGTACACGTGTCTCGACATTTGCCGATGACACTGGTATCTCAACTTTCGGATCAAACGCTAGAACGGTGGGCCAGACTCTTCAAAGGGGACTGGACAGAACTTCAAAATATTGCAGGCGCTGGAAAACAATGGTAAATAGTACCAAGTCCCAGCACTGCACATTCGGAAAAATTAAATTTCCTAGCATTAAAGTTAAACTTGACGGGGAAATTATCCCCTCAGTAAAATCTGCCAACTACCTGGGTGTGAGGCTTGATTCGAACTTAACGTTCGGTCCTCACATCCAGGCTAAAAGAAAGCAGATCCTAAGCAAATACAAATCTATGTGGTGGCTTTTTAAGCCGGGCAGTGGATTGTCTCTTCGCAATAAAATCTTACTTTACAATATGATACTGAAGCCGGTCTGGACCTATGGATGCCAGTTGTGGGGGTGCGCCGCCAGGACAAACATTCAAAGGATTCAGTCCGTACAAAGCAACATCCTCCGAGGGCTTACCGGGATCCATTGGGACGACTACGTCAAGAATGACGTAATTCACCGGATTCTCGGTATCCCCTCGGTGGTTGAAACTATTCAAAAATTGTCCTTGCGGTACGCCCAAAGGCTCTCCAATCACCCTAATAGCGAAGCAGCAGATCTTGTCTACAAATACAAAGCTGGTCTAAGACGCCTCAAACGGCGAAAGCCGTTTGATTGCGTCGCGGACCAACTAGATCAAATTATCGATGTTAATGTGTAATAACTTCGCCTCCCGGATTTTCCAGGGAGATGATTCACCTTTTCTCAAAAGACAAACCACTATTTATTTACGGTGCAATTCTCTTAATTTGTCTTCTTTCAACATGTGTTTTCTGCGGGGCGCTCGCGGGGCGGCGTCGCGGGGTGCTGGGAGCTCACCACACGTAAAGCGCGTGAGGAGTTTCCTACTACCCGGGGCGCCGGGTCGCGGGGCGCAACGCGAAACGACTTCATTACAGCCGCTTTCCGCATCATCGTCCGCATTCCGCCCGAACATCTGAGGTAATTTGTCAAAAATGAATTGATGCCAAATTTCTTTTTAAGTATTTGTTATTTTGATGAAAAGCCATTAAGAATAATTTTAACCTCCATTTTGTGTACCTTCTACATATTTACCCCCAAAAGACAGTCGTTATACCCCCTTGTTTATATCTTCATCTAGTCACATTCATAGAAATTTTTGGTAAAAGACTCTTGTAATTTTCCAAATAATAACACCATTTGGCACACATCGCATCTCAACGCACCGCTCTAACATCGAGCATCTCTAATCTTAACGTCTCCTATCACTTGTACTGATTGTGTCTGACTCTCGACTGTCACTCGTGCATTATCATTGCATTATGCACCTATTTCTCTATTAATTATTAATTAATATCTTATTGTTTTATAGCGGGGACGGGGGGCATAATAATTAAGATCCAAATATTTATCACAAATATCTATACTTTATTTAGCATGTATACATATGTATATATTTTGCACCAATTATCTCAATCGTAATGTACAGCACCTGTACATTCTGTAATCTAGATAGGGCCGGTGTCGTACCAGCCTACCCATTATTGTAAAAGTAGTTCTTAGTTCCTAGTTATAAGAAATAGAGTTAATACCATGTAGTCCTCTATTCTTTCAATAAAGAAAAAAAAAAAAAAAAAAAAAAAAAAAACATTGTTTAAGTAAACTATTTCACTATGAATAAATAAGGAATCTGACATTAGAATTTTCTTATGCTCATCTTTGAAGTATTTTTTAGCCTTTCAAAGCTTACTAATATCATTGACTTTCAATGACTTCATTTGTCAATATGTACATCCAAGGATTCAAATGACTGCTAGCCTTTGACATTCATGACAACCTACGATTAAAATTAGGTAACTGCTCCAACACTTGTAATGTGCAGGAAAAAAAATTTCTTGCAAATTATTTGCTAAGGCTATTTTATTTTATTTTGTTTGAGAGATTTACCTCCTCTAAATTTTTTGAGAAAATCAGTTTGATTTCAAAAG
Source organism: Bemisia tabaci (assembly GCF_918797505.1). NCBI lineage: Eukaryota > Metazoa > Arthropoda > Insecta > Hemiptera > Aleyrodidae > Bemisia > Bemisia tabaci. The sequence goes on along the minus strand of NC_092795.1, from coordinate 63,990,357 downwards.
GAATTTTTTTAATTTGAAAATAAATTGGAGCACATCTTTCAAAATATATTAACTGATCCCTGTTGGAATTATTCTGTGCGGAATCAAGCAGAGGTTATTCAAAGGTAACCAACTGTAAAATTTTGGATGCTCTGATTAGGTAAATGTAGTTCAAACCAAAGTTGACCTTTTTTTTTTTTACCTAACATAGTTTTTCAAGTCGTTTCCTTAGTTTAAGCTTCACCTCATAACTCCATTTAAAAAGAATTAATGTAGGCAGCATAAATGCTAGCAGTATTTTATCGTGAGTGCCTGTTTTCAATTTTGTTCTCCTTGTCTTTAAAATTTAGATAGAGATATTTTTCATCTCCAGGGGAAGCATAACATCAAGAAGGAACTTTGTTTTAAAGAATCCTTATCCACCAATATTCATAGCTTAACATTTTCCTCCCTTTTATTAAGCGTCTAATGGTCTCAGCATGTGCAGAAAAGCCAAAAATAACTGATATAACCACAAAAAACCCTCAAAAAGGGTAAAAATTCCGCCAAGCCTATGAGATCTTATCACAAAATTAGTAGGTATTTATGTTTACAAATTTTAAAAAAGGAGAGGGGGGAGGGATAGTTATCTCTTGAAAATTACAGAAGGAGAAAAGAAAAGCAACTCAAATTCTGTTTTCCATTTCAAACCTCAAAATGTCTGATATCATTTGAGGTCAAGATTTTTTAAGTCTAGGCACGCCCCAGAACTAGAACGAGCAAACGGGAAATTAATTCTGCTTAGAGTCCCCTTCCGATAGTCTCGGACGCAACCAGCTTACCTTTGAAGCTAGTTTGGTTGCCTGGGTCACTAAAACAAGGAAAGATAATTGGATTTGCTTCCTTCGAGAAGATGGCGAGGGATAAAATAAGCAGTTCTTTTTTCAGTCTCAAACCTCAAAATATTTGATATCTTTTGAAGTCAAGATTTTTTACCATCTCCTCATCTCACTTTTATTTTCGTTTTGCATTTTAGGAAACAAATTCCACTCTTATACATCATTTAACTTTCTTTAATTTTTCGCTAATTATTCCCCTTCATTTCAGGTAGCCGCAACTCTTCTTACCTACAATAGCTATGTAAGGAACCATTGTATAATACTTACGAGACCTTCCTCGTTTAGATCAAGAATAGAATAAATGTATTCAATTCAGATTCTGGCACACTCTTTGAAAATTAAAACAAGTTGGTTTTTGCAATCGCTAGCGATAGCAATATTCGTCATGGGAACTTTTGCTTCTGGGATATGAAAATGTTAAGGTACAGTTCGTTTGTAGTATCTTCAGAATTGAAGGGGCTATGTAATTTTGTGTCGACATCTCTTTTTTAACATTTTTAATTTTTTTTCTTTGCATACAAGAAAGCTGTTATTTACCAATTATTTATTTTCGTTGGATTATGTATGGTTTTCGGAAGTTAACGCATTTAACTTTCAGTTTCGTTTTTCCGGCGTAAATTATGATATTTTTACTCTACGCATATGCCCGAATACGCATCATAAGTGACCTAAGTTGCCATTTTTTTCATTCAAATAGACGTAACTGAAATGTTAGATGTGTACTACCTATACTACTTTCATGTCATTGCTTTATTTATTTATTTATTTATTTATTTACTTTTTGCGTAGGTATAAATTGTTATTTTTTGCTGAATTTTGGAGAAAATATTGCTTTAAGAACGTGGAATGTAAATTAATTTTATTGAAAAAAGAAAATACCATCATTAATTTGGGCGAACAGAGGAAATATACATCAATATTTGGGTCAACATCTCCCTGATTATATAAAGGATGAATATATTAGTATTTCTGTATCAAAAAACTTAGCTTAGCTTTTGTCTTCAGAGATACAATGATTCTAATCCCAGTCAATTTGTTTTATTGAAAAAACAAAAAACAAAAAATAAATAAAAAAAAAACAACTGAAATGTTAGACATACTATTTTCATGTCTTTCTTTTTGTATCAATAGGTACTTTTTGCTTAACTTACGAACGTTGAATGCAAATTAACTTTATTGAAAAAAGAAAATAACGTCATTAATTTGGGGGAACATGTGGCTGATTATATGAAGGAGGTATATTCCAGTATTTTTGTTTAACATATTAACTCACGAGAAAATGTTCGTACATTTATCATCTAGTATTAATTATCTTTTGATGATTAGTCTAAAACATTCAATACAACCATTAAAAAGTAACACCCATCGTCGGGTATGGAACTCCCGATCGCCTATTGCCCGCACCTAATCAAAAATATGAGGCTGTTTAGTCAACTAGGCTATAACGAATCAGCGTGTGAGAGAGTCAAATAGCATACAAAAGACTCGGGCAATGGGCGGGACTTATCACAAGAGACCTTGACGCTTTGTTGCTTTTGGGATATGAGAGAAATGAGCTAAGCGCATTGCTGTAGGAGCCATGGTTCGCACTGTTTTCATGTCTCTCAGGGTTCATCTCAGCATGCATCTGCCATCGCGGCAGTAAGCTGAGGCGATATTTGTTTATCCATGAATTAAATCAATCAATCGAGCTCTGATTTTGACTTCTTGGTCCGTAACGAGTCCTCCAGAACAATTTTCCACCTCGTACGATGGTTATTATTTCTTTACTTCTATTTTTCAAATTTGAGGTGGGATAATGGCGGCTTCTCATGAGCACCGAGGTAGGCGATCTTTTGCACCAACGAACAGAAAACTGATGGCAAAAAATAACCAATCAGAACCTCCCAAAAAAAAGAATTTGCCCAAAATCGGAACTTCGTGGTTCTGCGCAGATTTACCAGTCAGACACGACATCTCAAGGTGGAAAAAAACTCGCTGAAAGCGAATTTTAGAAATCAACACAACTTGACGTAGAGACATGATTGGCTAAAAAATACAACGGTTTTTGATACATCGGAAAATCAACCAAAAATCGAAGACTGGGCGAAACGCTCAAGGTCGCAGAGGCATAGGGAATCCCATAGCAATAGCAACGGAACGATTGTAAAATCATGGGGAACTCCGTTCCCATGACATAAAGAAGTCAGGCAGATGAAGGTAGAATTTTTAAAAAGAGCCAAAAAAAATTACCAAAAAAATAAAAAATTCTGGCGAGACGGTCCCGATACGTATCATTTGAGTGTCAGCTGCAGCCCATCTTCTTTTCGACACCAACGTATAGCCTCAAGCATTGCAAGTAAAACAACAATGGAAGGATTACTTGAATGCTCAAAAAAACTCCTCTTAAATTCCCGCTAGCACTTTAAGCTTATGAAATTTGTTTCGTGGCAGATCCCGAGGACTAATTTAGAAATTTATTCGTTCACTTGAAATGAAGGAGCTGACCGTCAAATTTATGATTTTTCCGCCTGGCGCTCACAGTAATAATTAGCCGTCCTGAATTTTGAAGGACCTAGGTGGGCGAGTGGTGAAAAAAAAGAAAGAAAAATCGACTCGAACTGGTAAAAAGATGCATTTTCATTTTTCGGCAATTTTGAACCTCGCTCTTCTACCCTTATTATTGGCACTACCCTTTCACCCATACCACACCCACAAGAGTATCGGGACCGTCTCGCCGGAATTTTTTATTTTTTAACTAATTTATTTTGGCTCTTCTTAAAAATTCTACCTTCATCTACCTGACTTCTTTTTTTAATTTTCAAAGAAGGTGCCAGAATCTGAATTGAATACATTTATTCTATTCTTGATCTAAACGAGAAAGGTCTCGTAAGTATTATACAATGGTTCCTTACATAGCTTTTGTAGGTAAGAAGAGTTGCGGCTACCTGAAATGAAGGGGAATAATTAGCGAAAAATTAAAGAAAGTTAAATGATGTATAAGAGTGGAATTTGTTTCCTAAAATGCAAAACGAAAATAAAAGTGAGATGAGGAGATGGTAAAAAATCTTGACTTCAAAAGATATCAAATATTTTGAGGTTTGAGACTGAAAAAAGAACTGCTTATTTTATCCCTCGCCATCTTCTCGAAGGAAGCAAATCCACGCTCAAAAAAAAAAAATGTTACTTTAAGCTTGAGCAAGCTTGATTCAGCATGACGGGCGTCTTAAAAACGGGTACAAGCTTACAGCATGTTACGGGAACATAATCAAAAATGTTGAAGAAACATGATAGCCGTCATGTTAAATCAACATGACTGTCGTCACGTTGACTTAACATGCTGTCGTTTTGATTTAACATGACAATCATGTTGATTTAACATGACAATCATGTTGATATACGAGTACGTCAAATGCTACAAATTAAAATAAATTACGTTATTTTTATGAAAATTGAATCGCATTTTAATGTAGTTATACTTCCGGTACTACTCTCAACCCAGAATCATCCCATCCGACCTATCAAATTTTTCCGACTTTTTCGGGATTTGAACGCGGGACCTACCTATTACAAGCGGAGTGTTCTACCAACCGAGCCATCCGGGCTTATGGTTCCAAAGGACGAATTTTAAGTGTTTCCATATCCCACTGAATTACTTTTTCCTTTTTTTGCCGTCTAAGTTGTGTGAAATGCATACCGCATCAGATTGTTAGGTTTTTCCTTTTTTCCATTCACTATTTACGAAAAGGAATTTACATTATGCACCATATAAAAATTAACAATTTATCACGAACTATTTTTTTCTCCTCCAACAACGATGTTCACTTTCTTCAGTGTTTACGATTGTCATTTTTATTCTTATTTTATATCATGATAATAATTAATAATTAATAATATAAATAAATCAAACATTGAAAATAAAAAATATAATCAAATAATTAGAAACGTATGATTCTAAGAGCTTTAACCACACGAGCGAAAATGTTTTTGAACGAATAATAATAAACTATCATCAACTTAAAAGTAATTCTTTTTGTTTCATGTGTAAGTATTATTACCATATTACCATTTATTTATTGTCATGGTGAGCGTTAATACCGTTATTCGAGTCGATTTATTTTGTTTCCGAAAGTGTCTCAATTGTGTTTTTACCTTTATCAATTGGGTATCCAGAAATTTTTTTAAGTAAATACTTTGGGACGTATTTCTTAAGAGACTTTTTCAGAATGTACCAACGAATGGTTTGAAAAGAGTAATAGTACCAGTTCTCTGAATAAAAAGTAGGTACGCTATTTTTAATTTGAACGTTACTCGCTGTGAGTAGACAATCTTGTCTAAGTGTCAAGACTATCGAGTCAGGTGGCTTAGATGTCTAGCTTATGAAACGAAATCATGAATGGAGGGAGGGGGAGGGGGAGGGGGAGGGAGATGAGGAGAACACGCCATCCCCCTTTTCAGTACGTAGATGATGTTTCAAGAGCACCACGGTACTCCTGAAACAATATGAAAGCAAATGGTAACATAACACTGCATATGCTAATTCAACAAAATGTTAATGTTCTTTCAACCAAAGGAATGGTAAAACAACATGTGTAATGCAGTTTCAGTCTGACATAATGCTAAATTTACATGAATTTGGTTGAATTAACATGCGTAATGTTACTCGAATATTACCGTCATGTTGATTCAACATGACAGGTAGAAGCATTCTCGGTCATGTTGATTCAACATGACGGCAAATGTAGAATTAAGTCAAACCATGTTGGGTTACGGGGAGTGCAGCCTATATCAACATAATTTCTGTGATGTCATTTCAACATGGCGGTTAATGCTACTTCGACATTTCCTTTTTTTTTAGTGCAATTATCTTTCCTTGTTTTAGTGACCCAGGCAACCAAACTAGCTTCAAAGGTAAGCTGGTTGCGTCCGAGACTATCTGAAGGGGACTCTAAGCAGAATTAATTTCCCGTTTGCTCGTTCTAGTTCTGGGGCGTGCCTGGACTTAAAAAATCTTGACCTCAAATGATATCAGACATTCTGAGGTTTGAAATGGAAAACAGAATTTGAGTTGCTTTTCTTTTCTCCTTCTGTAATTTTCAAGAGATAACTATCCCTCCCCCCTCTCCTTTTTTAAAATTTGTTAACATAAATACCTGCTAATTTCGTGATAAGATCTCATAGGCTTGGCGGAATTTTTACCCTTTTTGAGGGTTTTTTGTGGTTATACAGGGTGTTTCAGACCACCCGTACCAGGCCTTTTTCTCGGTTAGTTTAGGTCGCACGAAGTCGGAGACCGCGGGTTGAATAGGTAATTGACCCCAAGGAATCCGAATTTCGTGGTCCCGAAACCCCCCCCCACACCCTCCCCTTGGGGGGTAAAGGGGGGTCACGATGCTAAAAGTCACGGTTCCCGACCGAATTGCGGATTAATCGCATCAGAATTGGAAAGCACGAAAAATTTCACGTGAAATTGACCCCTAAAAATCCAAAATCGGACCATCCAAGGCCCAAAAATGACCCCCTAAAGAGGGGGCCAGTACCCCCCTCCATAATTTCTCTTTGGTCTTAAAATTGACGTGAATTTTCCAGAAAAAGACGGTTTCCCAGGTAATCGACCTCAAGAAATCCAAATTTCATGTTCCCTGAGCTCCTCGGGGTCGATTACATGGGAAACCGTCTTTTTCTGGAGAATCGACGTCAATTTTGCGACCAAAGAGAAATCCTGAGAAATTTTTGGCGGGGGCGAGTCCCCCCTTCTCAGGGGGTTACTTTCTGCCGTACAGGGGGTCTATTAGAACTCTTAGGAGTCACTTAAGATGTAAATGTGTTCTGCTCCTCAATTTGGATGCAATCAATTTGGGATTCGGAAAGGAGCCCCGATTTTTAAAATTGGCCCCCCCCCCCCGATTTACCCCCCAAGGGACGTTAGAGGAGCTTCGGGACCATGAAATTTGGATTTCTTGAGGTCGATTACTTGGGAAACTGTCTTTTTCTGGAGAATTTACGTCAATTTTGAGACCAAAGAGAAATTATGGAGGGGGTACTGGCCCCCTCTTTAGGGGGTCATTTTTGGGCCTTGGATGGTCCGATTTTGGATTTTTAGGGGTAAATTTCACGTGAAATTTTCCGTGCTTTCCAATTCTGATGCGATTAATCCGCAATTCGGTCGGGCACCGTGACTTTTAGCATCGTGACCCCCCTTAACCCCCCAAGGGAGGGTGGGGGGGGTTTCGGGACCACAAAATTCGGATTCCTTGGGGTCAATTCCCTATTCAACCCCGCGGTCTCCGACTTCGTGCGACCTAAACCAACCGAGAAAAAGGCCTGGTACGGGTGGTCTGAAACACCCTGTATATTATACCACAGTCCTCATCACCGAAGGTGGAGTAAAAAAATTCATACCTCAATTTGCAAAGTTGCAAGTTTTCAGATAGTATTTTATGTGGGTAAACCAAAATGAACACATTCAAATCTGTCGTTATATTTCCGAGATATGATGAGAACGACTAATTTAATGTTTCATCAGAGTCTATTTGTATACTCCTGTTAGGGAAACAAATGAGTAGGAACTTTTAAACGAACAAAAGCGAATCCGATTTAAGCTTTCTACGAGCCTATCTTATATCTTAGCCTCTTTATTTCTTGACCATATAAACTTCCGGGAGTCAATAACCTACTTTTCCGCTTCCTGCTCGGAAGTTTAACGTTGCAAACTTGGCCAAATGATTTGAATGTCCATCGGTTTCTCCAACAACATTTCACGGCCGAAAATCTCATATTCAAGGCATCCTAAAACTCTGTCTAGGTAACTCCATACCCTCTAGTTCCAAAAAATTGGACAGGTGTGGATATTAGTCCCTCGAGATCACACCTGCTACCGACGCCTGCATCTTTTTTTCGAGTGGCAGGGTAAATCAATTGAAACAATGCCTTTAGCCTCAATTCCCAATTCTGTCCCCGTGCGATCTTGTGTAGTATATCCCTATATCGTTTCCTTATTATTAGCCGTCGTTTTCTTTGTTTATGCTTTCGACTGAAGTTTGCCCCTCGAGGGAGAAATTTCCGCATTCCGAGCTCATGCTCGGATAACGTAAAGCGACCGAAGCCGATGATCGGAATCTGAAACGGAGTTTTTTTTTCTCCTTTAGCTATCAGTACGTCCAAAGTGAAGAAAATTCGTTTGAGAAGGGACTACAATCGCGTTTTTATCAATTTTTTCTATCTTGAAAAACATGAATCTTTGTTTGAAACGCTGCAAAGTTTGTTTGAAAAATAAGTAATTTGCCCTGAAGTTTAGGTCAGCACATTTTCAGTTTGGAATTTCGAATGTAATGCTGGATGTACAAACGTTTTGAAAAAGTTTAAGATTTTTTAAAAGTAAGATTTCTCTTTGCTTTCCTCTTCATGACATAATCCATTCCCTATTCCTTTGAGTTGACATCATCTCATTGGATTCTTGATGCTTTTGAAATATGAACATATCTTTTGAAGTGTCACAAACGGCAAAAGTTTCTTGATGGACTTCATTTTTGAAGAAGTCTGTTCAACGCAAAATAAAAATTTGCAACCGTGCTTTCTCATCAATGAACCTCAATGAGTTTTATTTTCATTAAAACTCCTCTAATTCAAAAAGAAGAAAAAAACCTTCAGAAAGAGCGTGCTTTTTAACTACATTTAATAAGAATTAATAGCAGGAATTTGAGAAAAAATTATAACTCATTAAAAAAGAAACAGGGACTGAATGAAACAATATATAATAATGTCAATTTGATTTCATTGAATTAACTGATTTGGTTTATTTGAGAGCAACTGGATTTTTATTTCAGATTGCACAAATGTTTACAATTTTTCAGGAAGTAGTGAAATAAATAAAAAATTGTTTAATGTCATTGTTGATTCACCTTAGAGTAAGCACGAAGGCGCGGGTTACGTAAAGGTTACAACTCTCCGGTCAGGATGTTGTATCTCGCCAGATTGAAGGCGCTTTATACAGCGGCCTCAAACCGCTATGAATTCCTCTCTACTATTACTACCAACTCTACTACCTACTGACTACCTCTCTACGGTAAATTAAAATATTGCTTCTTTATGAAATTACAATACATTGGAAAGAATGAGCGACTTACTCGACAAACACACTGCGTTCGGCAGTCTAAAGTAAATGTTTGCGCGTCCGGATATGTGCAGTTATTTACAATACATGGTTTCCCAGCCATTCCTGAAACAAAATGAGAACAGGATTTTTTTACGTATGAATTAAGATTATTTTTCCTATCGTTAAAATGTATCGAGGGTTATTACTACGAATAATTGCATTTACTAAGGTTTGAAAAATAAAGTGAAGCCTCATTTTCTTTAATTTTTTTACGATACACCATTATCTTGTCATTATAATATAGAACATACTTACATTACCTCCTTGAATTCAGAGAGATTATGAAACATCATAATTTTATTTGCTTACGATTAGAGCAGAAATATACATGAAATTAGGAAATTCGTATAGGGCAAATACGATGAGTCTAAATGTATATAAAGATCTCTTAAGATGCGACTAACCAATATGTTTGTAGGAAATACTCAAAAATAAAGCTTTAGTATGAAAAACCTAATCATACCGATTCAAAAGAAGGTATTTTATGAAACACTCATCATATGAGCATCACTGATCATCGTTTTGTAAAAAATTACTTTTGTTCTCAATTATCCTAAAATTACAAAGATACATTTCACAAGTTAATGCATTGAACCTTTCGATTTTGAAGTAGATTCTTTTACAAGAAATCGTTACCTGTACAAATAACACGCTGACAAATTAATTTAACGACAAGAAAAAAGATGTATACCTAATTTGATTTACAGACGCGGAAACACTCCCCAGACACTCTTTGCGAGCGGAAACGAAATGTATTTCTGCGTTTGAAATACGAGCTCCGGGTGGAAGTGCGTGCGTTTGAGAAATGCTGACAGTTTCGTTCAACTTTTAATCGGCGCGCACCTATCAAACTTTACCCATCCATACAAAGGACCCATAAATCAAAATTCCCCAATTAAACTTCGCGACTGACTGTAAACTTTGAGACTCAACTCTGTCACCGTTCCGAGACGGAATCGTAAGGGCCATGTCGTTTGACGACAAATTTATGAATATGAGGTGGTTTTATGAGCAAGTTTCGAAGGGAATGTAAACACAATATTTCTTGAAATATACTTTGTTTCTCTGAATCTTTTGTCTGCATCTTGATTGTATCTTGTGCTCTACTCTCAATGTTACCTTGCTACGGAAGAATGCCGCATGAGCTTTCCAATGTTGCCAGAGTGACCCGGTAGAATATCAGTGGCTGAAGTCGGAAAATGCGTACTTCAATGGAAAAGTTCACAAATGCCTTATTATGTTTTACACAAACGAGGAAACTAATAAAAATATACGTTCATGTTTATATCTAAGGAAGGTTGCAAATATTTAGGGACAGTAAATTTTGTACATTTCTAGAAAAACTAGATTAAATTGCACATTCGACTCCAAAAATTAGAGGAATTGCATTTTTGGCGCGTATACGTAGTATACCGCCTTTGCGATCGTTTCGACCCCTCACTCGATACAATAACCGAGTCCCTTAGTTCCTTACCGAAAAGTGACTACCGCGAACTTCTGAGATTTTCCAAAGCGTGTAAAAAGTTTACTTATCGCGTCAATAATTATGATTTAAAGTTTTTTCTTATTCTGGGGCTTTCTAATTTATGTGCAATGAATACCAAGCGTCTAAGTTACTTGGTTGTTTTAAAAAAAGCCTAAGAATGCGCCGCGCTGATTTAAAATATGCATTTATAAGCGAAAGCAAGCGAACTGATTCGAGGATGGCTGACCAGTTCGGCACTCTTCGAATGAGAATTTCACTCCTTCGTTTCTAAAATTATAACATTCCAAAGTTAAAACAGTCTAAAATTCTAAAGTTAAAACAATCAGCTTTCGTCTCACCTTTAGGGAAACTCCGGCAATTGGAGTGTAGATCCGGCAGCCGGGCGATGTGGTCTGAAAGTTTATGTTAATGCCTGTTTTTATCATAACTTCGCAACTTAATGAATAAAATGATTGTATTTATTCTTAATCCCACTCCGTCAGCCCGTCGAGTCCGGTGCATTTCCCACATCCGCTCTTTTCATACCCCCCCCCCCCCCCATCCCACCAGTATTCCGAAGGCCAACGCCCAACTTAGCGTTTTCATTTTTTTGCCCGCTGCAGCAAGTCAAAACTGTTCGCATTAGCGCGAGTAATGCGTTTACAGAAAGCGGAGTTTCGCTGCGCTCTCGTGGAGATACCAAGAATAAAAAAAACAGCGCACGCCGTATTTTTGCGTTCGCTCGTTAATCTCAAAGACAATATTTTTGTAATTCTTGTATCCTGTACAGTTGCTCCATGCGGGTGGATTTTCATCGTCAAAGGCGCGGATTTTCAGTCGGAGTGTATGATTTGGAAAATCTGAGGAAACAAAAGTGAAGCGTAGAAATTGTGTGCATCATTGGGCCAAAATAAATGTAAAGTGCTTCAAAAATGAGCAATAATTATATTCGCGTAACGGGAACAACAACTCTAAGTGAACTTCTCAAACTTCTTTTGTCAACAAATGAATAATTAACTTTTGGCGTATTTAAAAAGCAAACAATGAGTGAAACCTCTTTGCATTTTCTTCTTTTCGGTGAATATTCAGTTTTTTTGTTTTAAATATCTATAATTATCATTGAAAGGTTTCTAGATGTATGCTAACGGAAGATTGTTACATATTACTATAGCCGTCATGGGCGCACTTCGCGCAACCCTCACGGCTGGCTGAGAGGCTGCGCCCCCTGGACCCCCTGATACTCGCTACGCAAGTGACATTCGGTTCGCTCTACGAACCCTTCTTCTACGTAATTGGAAATTTGATCACTATGATGAATACATTTTGGAGACTCCCAAGAAAAAACTGATTTTGTCACAGAAACCCATTGCCGGAACTTCCCATCATTTGAACATTAATACAAAAACGCATTTGGATGGGACGTCAGTCCCATCGAAAGGAGAGAAGGGAAAACCGTGGATCTCCTTCCACGATTTGACTCACTGAAAAAGCAAAAGTTCATATTTACTTTTTAAGAAGATTATCGGTGGCATAGCGGTCTGAAAACTGTTCAACGACAGTTAGGTCCGAGTTCCGAATCGATATGAGCTCACTTTTGTTTTAAGCGCTCAGCCGATAAGCAGCGCTTTTTGATTTCGACTTGCCTCTAGAGCACTAGTATACTAGTGCTAATTCGTTTAAATGGCGCACCAGCTCTTCGATGTGTAGGCTTTTTTGGGGGGGGGGAGGTCCATTTTTAAAATAAATAAAGCTGTGAAAACTGAATTTTATGCTTTTAACGTGATGCGCAAGTAGTTTCAATCGTTTGTCTATAAGAAAATTTCTTAGCGGTAAAGTAATTCTTATCGAAATTGATCGTTGAACTTAAATGAAGCCTGAAAAAAAAGCGCCTGATGAGCTCAACGGTGGCTATCATTTTCGGGAAACGAAAAAACGCGTTTACGGTTTCCTTGGTAACCTTTTTTTACTATCAGCTGATGTTTTACTTCCATTTCCCAGCCAAGTCGACGGAGTTTATACTTCCTTGCTTCACTAAATACATTCACTAACACCTGAGCACTTTTCTAATACGACAGTGTTAGAACTTTCCCGCTTGTTTTTCTTATGGTTTCGTTGCATATAAATTTATCGGGTGTTTTTCTTTCATTCTCTCTGATTGCATAAATGATTACATCTTTTTTGGGGAAAAAACGTAAGATAAGAAGAGGATCAACACTTCCTTGAAATGTGCCTGATTGAGGAGAAAAAAGAGTTAAGCAAACCTGAGGTAGGTTAAGATTGGTGATAAGCGTCTATTTTTCAGAAAATACCAGTCGGAATCAGCGAGGAGCGATTATTATAGACGAATCCTCAGAGGGGTCCCCTTTTAAGCGTGTCAGTAGGGCTCGCTTTTTGAAATCACTCGCATGCACCATAGCAAAGCACACCGATCAAACAATGCTATTCAACGGGCCGTCCAAACATTTTTACCTTGGACCCGTTTTTTGTCTATCCCGCTCCTTTGTAAGGGGTAATCTTCGCAACCGCCGTATGGATCTCGGGGCGGTTTTTTGGATGGTGTGCGCCATGCGTTCGCGGAGGTCAGCCACTAATTTTGTTCGCACTCATAGCCTCCTTGCCGCCACTAGGGCGGGAAGAAAATTCTAGGGGACCGCGAATCGGAGTGGGGCACTTGTGGCGGGAAAATTCGAGTTTATTGGAATTTTCCGTTGTCGTCGTTAGGGTTTCGCGTTCATCTGCGCCCGCTAACTTGTTTCGGCTCGGTCAGTTGATACTCCTTTCCATTCTCCTCGGCTTTGTTTACTTTTCGTCTACAATCATTTTGTTTATGAAGTTACTTTCGTGACTCTGTTTTACCCTTCGTCATCTATAAAAGTGTAAGGTTCAAAATCCAAAAACTCTGAAAAATAAGGAAAAAATAGCCCACCAGTGTTTTGACGAGCAAACAAAAAAGCTTGCGCGACCGCGGTAACTTTCTTGGATTGGTTCAATGATTGCTTTGTACACGAAGTGGAGCACTACCTCAAATCCAAAAATCTTGCCTTCAAGGCATTGTTGCTGTTAGACAACGCGACAGCGCACAGCGCAGAACTACTAGAATACGCTCATCCTAACATCATTATCGAGTTTCTACCCCCCAACACCACTTCTCTCAAACAAACGATGGACCAAGGAATTTCTTCTGCAAACCATAGGTGAATGTAAGCATTTTTCATTTGACATGTCCCCTAACCCTTCATTTTCCATAAGACCAATGCCCCCGTAGCCGCGAATTCGGTATCCGCGGGGTTTTCGCGGGACGTAACCCTCGCGGATACCGGGATATTACAGTACTATACTTACCTATGGCCTAATCTGTGAATACTATGCCTATATAAATAGTAACTCCAAAGCGAAAGATTAATTTGGGTAGATGGAATTTTAATTCCTGTAAGGTAAGAAAAATTAGAAAGATAAGATTAGATCGACAAGTTAGCGACGCGGTTACTTCGGGTGCAAGAGATGAAGAAGATGCCTCTGATAATAAATCAAAAACATTCGCAAAGCTGAATCCTTTGTTGGTTTTGAAAAGGATGGGATTCAAGTACGATTGCGGGTTTGATCATACAACGCATCGTTTGGTCATTATCGGTTCGATGGCTCTAGAGTGTGGATTCTGTGGTGCTTTAAAATAGAAAGAGGAAAGCTAGGCATGCGTTGCAGTGAAAGTAAGGTATCTCTTGCTTTACTGAAAGTACCTCCTCAGCCATTAAAGGGTTTGTTAGTAGGTGGTGACAGTTCTTCTGAAAATTCTGTGAGTTCTTTGCAGAAGTTCAACTCAGCTTTCCAGATGATATCGTTTGGGACCGATCATGAAATTCGAGATAGTTTTTTTTCCCTGACTTTCGCTGTTCAGGGACGGATTTATCATTTGATCGGTTCTCTCTTTCCGATGAAAAATAAGGCCAGTAATTTTCTCCAAATTTATTTTATCGGAGATGAAGATAAAGAAGTCGAAAGGCGTTGCCAAATTGTAGGTGGTTTAAACAAGAATTTAACTTTACAGTTACGAAGGATGTTCCATGAGCAAAACCACCTCATGTGAACATTTAAAACTGCTTTGGAGAGGATGTCGAATGAAAAATATAAGATCGTAATCTATCCAGATCGCACACTCTCTGGTCAACATTCGCGAAGATATAATGCATCATTTGTTAATGAAATTGTGGCTTTAGTTACAGGATTAGAATCAGGGACACGTGACATCATTTTGCATGCACGAGACGACAAATTGAAAAGATTACCAGAAACTCATAAACATCACGATGCCTTGCAATACCCGCTGATTTTCTGGGAAGGGCAAGAAATTTATCATTTCGAAAATTTCCTGATTGATCCCAAGTCTAAAAAGCCTCGCGGGAAGAAAGTGTCTTGCAAGGATTTTTACTATTATCATATAATGGTCCGGAGAGATTCTCTCAATTTACTTCTTCGTTTTCGGCATCTATCTCATCAGTCTATCACTGGTAGTGGTATGATCGTTTAAATGGAGTCAGAGCAATTACGGTATATTTTGTTAAATAAAAAGAAATTGAGATGTGAAAACTATGCTCATTTGGAGCTCGCATTACAAAACGATCCGAACGTCGATCCCAATAATTTGGGACATGCAACTATTTTACCCTCGACCCATGTAAATTGTCCAAGGTACCTTTACGAATACACTCAAGATTGCTTTGCATACGTTCGTGAGAAGGGCCGCCTGGCCCTTTTTATAACCTGTGCTTGCAATCCAGGCTTGAAAGAAATAACGGATGAACTGATGCCTGATCCTAATGCTATAGATAGACATGATCTAAGAGCACGAGTGTCTTACTTCAAAGTTAAGAAACTTTGATTAATAAATTACAATTTCCTCATGATTGATATTAATTTACTTTCATATTTCTTATCGTAAAATTGAACCTTACATCATGCCGTGCCAATCACTTTGTAACTATTATAACGCAATCATCCTTTTGCACTGACAATTCATCAAACTGATGCCACTTATGTTTTGTCATTTTTCCACGTAACGAACACACAATCGAAAAACCCAATTCAACGGAAGTTGCGGAGATTATCCGTTTCAAAACGGGAAGTACGATTTTTTACCATTACACAATCATCATTTTGCACTAACAATTCATCATACTTAAGCCAGTTTCATTTTGCAAATTTTCCCAAAGTAAACATACTTATATACCATCAAAAAATGAACGAAAGTTGTGGATATATTCGTTTCAAAATTGGGAGTAAGATTTTATTTTATAGTGGATTGTTGAGTTCAACTGATGTAGAGCAGAAATTATGTAATTCATCCAGGAATTAAAATAGGGTATCATTTAATTAAATATCAAAACAGCTTGATTTCAAATTAAAATTAAGAGTTTCTCGAGAACCTAAGGGTCTTGCTTGTCATTAATATTTCCTATGAACTAACTTCAAAAATTTAGTTTCACTAATAGAAATTTTGGCCTAAAAATGTCATTGTTATTCTAAAAGAAAACGTAAGGCTCTGATCTGCGATAATTGAAAAGGGGGGGGGGGGGTCAGTCGAGCCTCACGTAATTTTTGGGGTGGAGAGGGAGGGTTCGGGATGCCTCACGGTGTCTTACGAAGGAAAGGGGTCTAAAAATGGGAAAAATTACCTTACGTAATTTATGGATGGCCCCCTAGTGCGCAAGGGTTTGATGGGACGAATTCCTTACGAAACGTTCACCTGTACCGTGGTATCTCTTTGAGAAAAAACTCATATTTTTTTAAGGCAGATTTTAAAGTTGGGACCGTGTTTCATACTTCCTTGATAGGCTTATTGTGATTTTTGAGCCATTTTCAATGAGAAATAACTCTACTTCTTGCTCCAGCTGAAGTTTACAACAGGCCCATCGATTAAACTGCCTATTGAAATATTTAAGAATAAATTACTTATATTTTTATATAATCAATGGATCACTCTTTCTCCCCTGTTTTGCAAGGAAAGAAGGGGTTCGCATGGAGGGTTTCTCAGCAGCAATAAGCTCGAGGAACCTCGCAATTGCTCCTAAACGATTCATCTTGGTAGGAAATTGGGATGAACAGAAAGGAACTCCTGGAGTGGTCAAGAAGCGTGAAGAATGAGGCCGGGAAGCCGAAAGTTAGATTGGAAGAGTGGCAAGTTGTTGCAGAGTCGGAGCACCGCGGACACGCTTAGACGGTCCGTGTTTTCCGAATAAACTTCCCCGGCAAGTATTTCACTCGACCAAGTTGAAGTTAATTAAAAGCGATGCCTTGCCGGGGACAGACTCATCGAGGAACCTCTTCCCTACAGCTCGACCACGGGCTGCTTTTGAAGCTTTTTTCTCATTTGACGGCCCCTGCTACCCTCCAAAGAAAGTGGTAGACGGTTTTATGCATTCGATTTTGCGAGATAGACAGTCTCTCCAGGCACTTAAATAGGAATAGTGTTTCACATATAAAATCTTTATCAAGAGTGGCGGTAGCCACCCCCGGTCGAGGAAAATGACGACCTACTAAAGTCCCGATAGCAAAAGGGGTGGCCGATACTCTTAGTCACACCTAACTCCCTTAGTCTGAAAATTGATTCGATTTAGAATGTAATTCAGAGCAAACGGCGGCACGGATTCCAACGATCTTGGTGTCTATGGACGCAGCTAAGTTAGCCGGATGGCTTATAAGGGTTTCATTTATTCCATTGAGTTTTCAAAAAGTTTTAAGCACTTAATGACCCAAAACGACGAAAATTTTACTTTGCACGGGGCCGTTTGGCGGGCAATTTGAATTTCAGGGTCCTCAGAAAGTCACTCTGATTCCGTGATAATGGTAAATCCTAGACCCGTAAAAGGGGTACCTACCGAATCATCATATTACCGTGTGTGCCGCTTTTGACTTTATTTTAACATTCCGAATGTTTTAGAAGGCAAATTACGTAAAATACGACTAAACTGACTGCCGACCTCCCCGTCAAGACCACCTTTCACAGCAAATTTCTCGCTTACACGTTGGCCGATTCCAGTGGAACCTACAAAAGATCAAGGTTGAGGATATGAGGATTTCATTCCTACCACATTTAATAGCAGTGGGATAACGGACTTCCGCTGGGCCCCCCTGCAAAATATTTTCTAGGCCCCCCCCCCCCTGTCGATAAAATTCCAAAATCATCCCCCCTCCTGCCCCTCTACTTCCCTCACCCCTTCCCGGTTTTTGGCCCGAGACATTTCAAATCACGGACTTGGACTTGGAATGCCTCTCACCTCACCGTCCCGGATCCCGTACCCGATTAAATGGGGCCCCTAAAGGATCAAGGATCTAAAGGGTGGCGGGGGCCCAGCCCAGGCCCAAGGATCTACAGAAGGGCCCATACAGGCCCAAGAATCGAGAAAATGTTTAGTAATCACTGAGTGGACATTGGAAGGCAGGGGCCCTCCCGCAAAAAAAAAGTTAGAAACAGTCCAAAAGAAGTATGAAAAACCCTGAGCTAACAATAAAAATCAGCAGAAGAAGGGCCATCTCGGTAAGTAAAGGCCCATAGTTTGAAACCAAAGCTAAGCATCAAAGAGAGAGAGAGAAAAAAATTCCGGCGGCCAAGGGCCGCGAGGGCCCCCTAGGCGCTTGGGCTCCCCTGCATAGCAGGGTCTGCGGGGGCGCCCGTTACGCCACTGGTTAATAGGGTTTCAATGCTCGGATACTTCAGCATCGGCAGATAACTTTCAAAATTTTAGCTTTAATTTCTTGAATTTAGAAAAAAACCAGTGGCGGTTCAATGCCATTGGTTGATTCTGTTTAGGTCCGTCCGAGTTTCGGGAACGAAATTCCCCTCGTCGCTACCAACCTCCAACCACTACTGCATTTAGTTGTGTTTAATGAATAGATTTAATTTTCAATTCATTTTAGATCGTAATTATTATTTAAACACTTACGCCCCACTTGTTTTGTTAGAGCCACATACACTACTTCATTTGTTTCTCTTAAAATGTTCAAGCGATTTCTTCTTATTGAACGATGAGGATTATGAGTGAGGTTAGGTTATGTCTAGCTGGCTGTATTTGACGAAAGCGATAAATGTAATTTACGATGATGCGTTGTGCCAAAAAATCAAAATGAAGCAGCATTTAAATCCCTAATTGCATTCTCATAAAAAACAGCCCTTACAAATTTCTATACCATTTCGTGCATTTGTACCATAGAGCACAAGCGGAAAGCGCAACGGTGGATCGCAATCGGAGAAATATTTTCCTCATGTGACGAATGCTAGTCGTCGCATCTTGCAGAGATGAAGTTTTTTCAATGGACCCTATTAGTGTTATGAGTTATGTTCTAAAAGTTACTGGATGTAAGCCTCAACCCTTCCTACGACATGCTACTGTCCACTGTGCTCAGACCAAAGTTCATCAGCTTTAAATTTTGTTATCAGCCTATGCGCTCTGAAGTGATCGTGTTTTTCTTAAGTACATGTTATTGGCATGTCCATGTTTTCTGCGTGATTAGTTTTGACCTATCTCTAACCATTCTGGTTTTACGCGTAAATTGTTTTGTGGCTGTAGTTACCTGGGAAAGAGAGGTACAGTTCTATTTCTTTTCAGTAGAGTTCAATCATAGGTCAACTTAATGTCACTGAATCGGGGGTCTTTGACGTTGAGTTTTAGCTCTTTGGTTTTCTCCGAGTCTCTTTGATTTTGTGTCAGTAGTTGTTAGAAACACCATTTTGCCAGTCAATGTCTAACAAGATCTTTCGTGAAGGGTACGTACTCATTCAATTTTCTTAACTTAAAAAAGAGCTTCATTTTGCTGCATCTATTCCTGTGTAAAACAGGAGCATCCATTCCTCCTCTATCTGGAAGCCAAACAAAATGTATCACCCATCTCCTTGGATGGCCCAGCCACCTGATCATTGAAACTATGTCGATACGATACAATAGGACAAAGTCCTATCTCAACCTTGCAATGTATCGCAATTCGATGTCGTATCAGGCTGCTTAAAGCTTTCAATAATCGGCCCGCAGAGTTATGGTATCCCTAGCAGATTGATTGAGATCCTCTTACTTACATGCCAATTATCATTACTTTAAAAATTATCTTTTTATCCAGCCAGAAGTATATCTTCATGATCTACACTTTGCTTCAGAGCCTTGCCTTATCGTATCAGCCCCAGTAAGAGGGAGGATATACCTACCCACCTAAATCGGAATGGAAAGCTTTGTTTAAATCGCCGCCCCTCATTCTTGCTGCTTATGTGAGGGGATAATCTCCACCCTGTTAATGAATACTTTATTTCAGTTCTCTGCTTTAAATGAGGACCAGTTTGCCAGAAGGAGCCTCTGTGTCATTCACATATTGAGTGTTTGTTTACATCAAATCATAAGGTTATGTTTGCACCCACTTATTGCTAGTTGTGTTACTGAAGTATTCCATGTTGACCTAGCGAGTACTATCTAAGCTCAGCTCCTAGCATATAATTACTCCAAGGAAACAGTGCACGTAAAATATCAGGTGTTCGGAGTTCAGTATCTACCTACCTAGTTTCTGCACCGCTAATTGTCCAAGGCTGAATGTGATAAGTTCACTAGGTATTATTTATCAGAAGAAATGTAAAGCTTGCACATTAATATCAACTTCCATATATTAACTAAATGCTCCTATCAAGAGATTGCCGTTTCAGTTTATGCCTGTCAGTGGACCTTAAAAACTCTAGGAAAGTAAGAGGTAAATTCTGCACAATTCTATCCTTAAAATGCCTGTATTATGACCAAATACTTACTCCGTGGCTAATGCATTTTTGAAAATAACTTAAAGCACTGTGTGGGCAAGTATGTGATTTGACAAATTTTATGTTGAAGCGATATTATTCGAAATTAATCCAAGAAAAAGGCATGCTATTTCATTGCATGCGCAGCTATTTTTTCAATGGCTGATACTTAATAATGTTAGTAAAAAATTGTTTTAATAGGTATTGATTGTCAGAACCTGCAGCCTGATTGTTGAAATTTTGTGTTTGCCGGGTAGACATAGATGACATAGGTCAAAAGGCGGGACGTGATTGGTCGGCGCTATGTCTTGTCGCTGTTCTGTCGTGCCTCTGTCGGGTGGAGCCCTCGGCAAGCTAAAGGCATCTCTCAAGTTTCTGACAGTATGTTGTCCATTCCACCAGACAAAGGCACGTTAAAGCAGCGATAAGACATAGTCGATCAATCACGCCCCGCCTTTTAACCAGTGTCATCCGTGTCCATCCGACAAACCCAAACTTTCAACAATCAGGCTGCTGACACCCTCAAGTTAAGAAGATCATCTTGTATTTGGATAATATAAAAATATACTTAGGTACTTATTAATTGAGAAAACATGCGATAAGTTAGTCAGTTTCAGCACTTTTCAGAGATTGATATCCTTGAGAGTCCTTCCGTCAAGCATCGAATAAAAAATTTGAACTCCTGAAAAATAAGTTACTTACTAGCTGCTTCAGCTCGCTACGCTCGCTTGCACCGCTAGCCGGGGGCAAGCCTCCTGGACCCCCAGTCACTCGCTCCTCGAGTGACTGTTGGCTCGCTTTGCGAGCCAAATTTTACTACTACAAGTAATTAGAGGACTTCCTGGTGGCAAAATGATAATTTCAAAAACAAAGAAGAAGAAACTAATGATGATAAACTCCTACTTCTAGAAAAAGAAACATCCTTGAAAAATAAAAAAACACTACTGTAAAAGAAAATAAAAACACTTTGTGAAAATTAAACGGTGCGAAAGGGTGAAGATTAATCTTCACCCTTTCGCTTCCAGGAGAATCAGTGATTAATCACTGATTCTCTTGGAAGAATACAAAAGCTGCTGTGAAAAAGTTAATCATTCATAAAACCTGTGCTGCCGTAAAAAGGAACATTATCTTCTGAAAAATACACATCAAAATTAAGTAATTTTCATGTAAGAAAAAAACTAAAGACAAAATCAAGAAAGCAAAACTCTAGACGCACTAATAAGAAACCTAGACAAACCGAGCACTGATTATGAGCAATGCGACGGAGGAAATGCGCAGCAGGTGTTCCGAGTCGGACAGCATAAGGAAGGGAGTGATACTGCCATAGGACCCATGCCAGGGTAGAAGGGTGACACGTGTTGTGAGCAGGTAGGGATGGGTTTACGTGGAGAGGGAAACGGAATATCAGATGGTGGGAGGTCCCCCAACCATACGACTCGTCTAGCGTCAAAAACGCAAATATATCGTCATCAAATCGAGGTAAATTTTGCAACATTGGTCGCGCAAATCGAAAAACCAAGGAGTGCTGGCACATCTACAGCCTAAGAGCTTTCATTTAAAACAAATCCGAGGAAAATCGGTCCAGTAGTTTCCGAGATTGAATTAGGATAAACTGTCCAAACTGAAGGAGGGCAAAAAAAGCCTTAGGATATTAAATATATAGATGTGGATGTTTCAATGAGAAATTAAGTATTCAGCGGAGATGAATGTATTTCTCATTTCATTGCAATCATCAACAATTTTTCTTGTACAATGCTCCTTAG
Organism: Bemisia tabaci; assembly: GCF_918797505.1. Classification (NCBI taxonomy): domain Eukaryota; kingdom Metazoa; phylum Arthropoda; class Insecta; order Hemiptera; family Aleyrodidae; genus Bemisia; species Bemisia tabaci. The sequence goes on along the minus strand of NC_092795.1, from coordinate 63,968,375 downwards.
AGTATGGTGTAGAGTCTGTAGGCAAAAAGTTTGGATGTTTGGATGCTCTAAAGAATAGTAATCCCAAAAGTCATGCCATTGATATTCAACCCCTCCCCCTCCCCTGTCTACCTGTTCCTGTGAGCCTTTCCAGTAGGTACAGATGCATTTGACTACCAGCTCCGCTACTTTCAACTACCTATTTCCAGACCGATCACTAGTCAGAGGGTGCTATTAAAATTTTAGCTCAATGTGTATGTGCGTTAGCAGATAATGTTCACTTTCCACTCATTCAGGATTTTCAAATAGCTAGTAGTACCTACATAATATTTTATTGCCACACCTTTTCCCATTGAATAACGAGCTGATATAAACTACTATGGCCTAAGCCATGAGAGGTGCTCATCGAGTGGTGGCCCTAAACAGGGCCGTTGGAAAGGGGCAAGCCGGCCGGCTGTATAAGCTCCGCTGGGTGATGTGCGACGTGAGTCCCATGTGACTGACGGGCGCGGAGTGTGCACGTGAGATGAGCTCGCGGCTTATGCAGCCGTGACAGTGTCAGCCGCGCAGCTCCAGCCGATGAGCTGCGCTGGTTGGCGGAGTGGTGGCTAGCCGCCACACAACCAAAAACCCTCAAAAACATTTTCGGACAAAAAATCCGGTCAAGGAAATTGACATGTTATATTTTATTAACCAAAAACATTCCCTTTCACCCCTCCAAGAAGGTTGATAAAACTATGAGTCAATGAGATAGGCAAAAACCTATCTTAAATTCTCAAGGTCCACGAGGACCACATATGTCCAAATACTTACTCAATAAGGTTTTAAAAGAAGAAACAAAAAATAAGTCCTTAACAATTAGAACATTGAAAAAAATAAATCGAAAAACCTATTTTGTAGTTCATGAGTATGTACGTAAATCCCTCGAAAGGACTTGAAATCACAAAATCGGTCGAAAATATCTAATGAATTTTCCCCTTCAATTATTTGTTCCGCAATAAGCACGACTCGCTTGGACCTTTTCATACACGAGCCGCACGAAACTGATTTCTTCTTTCTTACCTACTGATTGTGAGGAGAGCAGGAGCATTTACCTTTTCCTTCAAATGTGCAGGATGCAACAAGCATGACTCTTGCGTTTGCAGAAACCCTTTCATTACGGAGATCGCGATAGCCTATACCGCATTCATTTCTAAAAGGGATTACTCCTTTTATTAAAACCTTATTGAAAATTTTTTTGGACGTATGTGGTCTTGGTGGATCTTGAGAATTTAAGAGAGGTTTTTGCCTATCTTATTGACTCATAGTTAGTTTTATCAACCTTCTTGGAGGGGTGAAAGGGAATGTTTTTGGTTAATAAGATGTAACACGTCAGTTTCCTCGACCGGATATTTTGCCCGAAAATATTTTTGAGGGCTTTTGGTAGTTTATACTCATTACCAGCAGCTTTAAAACCAACACAATGAACCTTCCCTAAACCCCAACACAACCCTCCTCGATAACAAGTCAAAAGCCCGTCTTAGCAGGATATCTTTTTCCGGAGAATCTATGTCAATTTTTGACCAAAGGGAAATTAAGGAAGGGGTCGCTGTCCCCCTCTTTAAGTTATCATTGTTGGACTTTACATGGTCCGATTTTGGATTTTTATGGGTCAATTTAACACGAAATGTTTCGTACTTTTCGATTTTAATGCAGTCGAATCGCAATTCTATCGGGGACCCCAACTTTTGGGATCGTGCCCCCCCTTTACCCCCCAAGGGAGGCTGGGGGGGATTACGGGACCATGAAATTCAGATTCCTTGGGGTCAATTCTCTATTCAACCCTGTGGTCTCCGACTTCGTACGACCGAAATCAACCGAGAAAAAGGCTTGTTACGAGTGCTCTGGTGCTTTTAGTAAGATGATGATTTAAAACAGTAATAGTTTCCATAAATTGAACTTAGGTACTTGACAAAGTGCTTTTGAATTTCTGCCTAGAACACGACCATACGTCACATTTGGAATGTGAAGGGTTGACAAATCAGAACAAATGACGCACTTGTTCATTGACGAACGTTAATTTGTAGAAAATATTTTTAGTTGACTTACTTTTGCAGACACTGATGTGTCTCTGAGTGTCGTAATGACAGGAAAGTCCCTGACTAGCGTCGCAGGGCGCGGCGGCGTGGCAGGGCTCACCGAGGCCTCCCTGTCTCTGACACCGCCGACAGCAGTCGCAGTCATCCTTTGTCCCTTTTCCTGTCTCTGGCCCGCACTTTCGAACTAAGTTCCGACTCGTGGAACAGTCGCATTCCTGTGAACAGTCCTGCGAACACATGCAAGAAAAACAGGGATTTCAGAACGAGTCATTTCGGCACGGGGGCTGTTTATAAATTGTGGTATGCAGTGTAGAGGGGGGGGGGGGGGAAATGATCCCACCGAACATTGCCATAATTCTAAAAGTTGCGTACATCTTTGGGGAGGAAAAGAATACTGGGCTAAGTTTATTGGAAATATCCATAAATATCACAGAAAAGATAAAAGTGTACCAAGAACGGTGTCCTGATCCTAAGATTCCACCAAAAATCGCAGATCAGAGAATTGGTTTTCCAAATCCAGGTTTTTTTTGTTCATTGTCCTAATTTTCGATTTCATCCTACCCATGGAGTTCTAGCATACTAATGACAATGCGCTCAAATGGTGTACCGGCTCATCAACAAGATGGCGGACGGGGGCTTCACATATTAAGAATAGATCCATCCATTATGCCTTTATTTATTGCTTCTGATATCAATGAGCGAAGGACGACAGTCATTATTCAATAATTTATCTTTACTTTTTCGCTCCCCTTGTGGGTAGAAGAAAAGTTATCATCCTCAAAAAAAATGTTGAAATTTCATCATTTCAAGGCGTTTTAAGGTGCCTAAAGTCATAAAAACCATGCTTGTAAAAATGTGTGTTCATCCGTCCGAGTGAGACAAAATAATAATAAAAAAAATAATTTAAGAAAAACTAATGAAAGGGCTAATCGATTTGATGACGCCACTTCATTGAGGCTCGCTCGCCAAGCTAGCCTGAACACACCCCTGACCGGGGTGCATGCCTGTGAAAGCGTGCAAAACGCGCCCCGAACAGCTAGTTTACAATATTTTTCCTCAAAAGAAAACCTCTTTAAACCGAGTTTTGGTCAAAAGAACAAGAGTAAAAATGTGGTTAATTTTTCCAATAGTTCCATTAATTAAAGTTAGGTAGTACTCCATCGTTATATTGTGCGTCTTGTTGTCTTATCGACCTTTTGTCGTGGAGAAAAATATTCAGGTCCTTTGCAACGAATGATAAGAGCAATGTTCCTTCGGCTATCACTCGGGGTCTTGACGTACGAAAAAAAAAAAACAGAAGAAAAATCCAACATGAACATGTTGAAGAAGCGTGCCGAATACTTGAAATGTTGGACACATACCTACTATTTTCACGGCTTTGCTTTCTGTATCAATTTGTACTTTTTACTAAATTTGGGAGAAAACATTGATTCATGAACATTAAATGTAAATTAATTTTAAAGATTCCGTCCAATTATATTGATTTTAAGCTGATATGCAGCATTTACGCACGACCGCGATTTGGACTGACTACCGTCCATCAAAATCGCGTTAAAATGATCTCTTTGGATTTCCAACTGTAACTTCTTTCCTGTTCAGCCGATTTTTACAAATGAGGTCTTTTTTTATTTGTATTTTAACGGAAATTTAGGAGACACTCACTAAATAGACGGAAAACAATTTTTGTGAAAATTTAGTGGATCCTGGCGTCATTGTGAATGGTTAATCGGGCGTGAAAGAGAAGGTTTGATGGCAGCGAGTCGACCTGCGCCTTGCCGTCTTTTATTGCCTTGCTTGAAACCGGACACTCAAAGCAATAGCCGAAGATAACTGCAGTGGTTTAAGTGGATTTCTGCAGGGGCATATGGTTAGCACATGGTACAATGAGTCACGAGGCTCATCACAGATCGCACTAACAGCGCAAGACGCTCATCGACTAGAAAATTTTGACGAGAAGAAGCTACTAGAGTTGAGTCCTCCAAGCGTAGAAAAGCTCATATGAGGTTTCTGTCAAATGAAATAAGATGGCTTGGGCAGGAAAATGTTTTCAAGGGTTTCCAATATTCGCAGTTCATTCGGTATTTTAGTAAAAGACCATCAGGTTTTGACAGTATAACAGTTTAAAGACAAAACAAGCGGGAAAGCTCTAATACGTAGGTATTAGAGAAGCGCTCAGCGGTCAGCGCAATTTTAATGATTCTCAGCTTTAATTTACTACCTATTAACTGATTTTGTTCAAATCTGCAATAATAAAATAAAAAAATTCTTAATATATTATTAAAAACATCTAAAACTGTGCTTTGCCCCCCTCCCCCCAAAAAAATTCCAAGATTCAAAATAAAAAATAATGATCCGTTACTTACGTATTGAAATGTTAATACATAAAAAATCCTTGATTTCTCATAAAAACAGAAAAAACTATCACGGCTCCCAAAAAATGACTTTTCTTAAACACTTAAAACAAGCAGAGACCTCCAACACAATGTGTTGATAAGGCGCGTCATTAACTTGCACGTATCAACCCCTCTAGTTTTCATTTACTGATATTTCAAAATAGGCAAGTAGCACAACAAGAGAATTCATACGACCCAACACTGCGACGTCAACGACGCACTTTGACGAGACCGTGTATTGTGAATGTAGAAAGCCATTCGAACGAGTTTAAGTTTTTTGATCTGCCCGAAGCAAAATCTTATCAGATTCTTAAAGAAAAGTGCTACGTAATAATTTAAGCGAAGAAAGGAAAAAATCTGTCGAACTCCTGAAAGATGAAGTTGATTTAAAGGTATTTTGGGGCTAAAATACCCGAATCACCGGTATTATAAATCCCGTAAAATTATTGAAAAGAAATTGACTCGATATAAATGCGATTGCATTAGATTTGTCTTGATTTTGTTATTTTAAACGTATTTCTTTGCAAAGAAGTTCAACCATGTCCATGCATTCATTCATGAATTGAAAGTAAGCAATCTACATCCCGAAAATCTACCGATTTGCCGTAAAAAATTACAGAACTTGATATACCAGGTCGATGCACCCACTCGTTGAATTTACCAACCAATTTCGTGAATGCACATACAGGGTGTCTCACGAAAAAGGAGCAACCTTGAATATCCGCCGAACGCGTCGGAATTTTGAAAAACGGTAAAAGACGTGTTCGTTTATATCGAGGGGGGCACCTTTTGGCGTACCTGACATTTTCCCAAACCGCGGGAGGGGCGCGGGGCGCGGGGCGGGGGGTGCCCCACTCGTAAGTCGAACTTTTCGAATGGCACCCCCACTTTTTTATTTCAAAAATCAATTCTACGCAAAAAAACAAGCCACCCTGACCAAACCGAATGTAAATCGGACAATTTTTCAGTGATTGGCAGAAGTTGAAACATTTTTTTCATGATCTTTTCAAATATTTCCCACGCCCAATGGAATTGCCGTATCAAACCAAACTCTCCGCCAAAAAAATTCTTAAACATTGCACTTTCGATGAAAAAAAAATCAAAAAAATCTACTGCACTCGAAATCTGGAGCACGCGGAGCCCTTCTTTGCGACATTAAAATTCGTTTTACCGAACATTTCCGAGGGGCGCTCATCGGGAGGGAGTATTAAGTTTTAGACAAGAATTATTATTCTTTTTTCTGAAGCAAAAGAAACCGTGTCCATGAAAAAAAACAGCTAAGCAGAAAAACGACGCCCCGCGGAAAAATAGCGTTCTCAGAAGTGTCAAGGCCCGGCTCAAGTCATTGACCCCCCCCCCCCCCACCAAAAAAAAGCTAATCCATTTGTTTTTCTACTTAACTGCTTCTTCATGTAAACGATTTCTTATGCTTCAGAAAAAAGAAAAATAATTCTTGTCTAAAACTTACTACTCCCTCCCAATGAGCACCCCTCGTTAATGTTCGGTAAAACGAATTTTAATGTCGCAAAGAAGGGCTCCGCGTGCTCCAGATTTCGAATGCAGCAGATTTTTTTATTTTTTTATCGAAAGTGCAATGTTTAAGAATTTTTTTGGTGGGGAGTTTGGTTTGATACGGCGATTTTATTGGGCGTGGGTAATTTTTGAAAAGAGCATGAAAAAAAATGTTTCAACCTCTGCCAATCACTGAAAATTTGTCCGATTTACATTCGGTTTGGTCAGGGTGGCTTGTTTTTTTGCGTAGAATTACCTCAATTAAATTACCTTACCACTCTAAGTCATTACAACGGACTTTCAACATCGTAAGCTTTTCAAATGTACACCTCGGATATCTGCTGCGTCATACATTTTTGCATAATCAAACCATTTAATTTTTTAAACTCTTCGTGATTTTTAATTGTAACGCGTCACGTGCTTGATATTAATTGGGGTTGCTCTGATACCAGGTGAGTAGGTATATCGTAACAGGTCGATGGTTTAACTAACAGACCACGTATATCGATTGCGGTGCTTGAAAATCTCCGCTCCCACTTTATTCTTTTGACGGAGAACAAGTCAATTTTGCTCCTTGGTTTTCACAGAGTTTTCTTCGCACAGAGAAGAAAAATTGCAGAAGTATTTAAAAATTGACTTTGGTTGGTTTTCCGTGTAAGGAAGAAAGTAGGTACCTATGAGAGGAGGTTTAAAAAGTTGCAAACCGAGATACGATGTCTGGTAGTTTCACCGTCGAACTGTATTTTACAGAAATTACATTGTGAGTATGGAGCTGATCACTAGAATTACAATGCATAGATATGTAGGATAAAGGTGATTGCAACAGTAATTCTCATGAATGTTTCATGACACCTGCACAAAAGATCAATGGTTTCTGAGTGATGATAAGGACTCAAGGGTAGGTAGGTTTCTTTAAAACGCATGATTCTTATATGTATCTGTTGAGGCATGGATTTTTTGCCTGCTGAGGAGTTGAGTAAATTAGAAACCATCACTCATAAGTTAATAAAATTAGGTGAAAACACGATCAAACTGTGGAAATTTAGATACTTTGAGAATGGAGAATGTAAACAAAGACTTACGTAACGTCAACAAACTTTCATAATAATATTATGAACTTAATTTCCAAAAAGTGTCTGTGGTTCAGGAATTTTGTAATCAAAGGTATAGGTTCTCCAACTGGATGAGAGATGGCCGTATTGATCATTACACGAAATGGGTTTTTTACGATAAAACAATGTAATCTCCAATTTCTGCCAAGGAGACTTTTCCTGCTATTAATGAAGGATTATTTTTTTAGGAACTCAAAGGAAAAATACAAGGACGTTCATTCGCCTATATTTTGTACCTTTCCTTACCTACCTGTGAAACTTAACTCTGTCTTAAAACTGTCAACTTAAATCTTTTAAATTTTCTTATCCACTCGTAAGACTAAATTCTGTATCTTGGATGACAGATTGTTGAATCGACCGACCAAATGGTATCTTTCAATCTAGTGTCACCGGCAGGGAGACGGAACTGAAGCAAAGTATCAAAAGTTACGGAATCAGGTTGCAGAAATGAAAACTTCCACATATACATGAAACTTGCAACCTCAATAGCTATTCCCTCTAAGCCATTTTACCTCTTCATGGAATCAACTAAATGTAGATCCCCGTTTATTAGTCGACGCAACGCATGAAAGGATGCCAGACGAAAGCAGTATCTATTGTAATTGAAAGTGATAAAATCAGGTTGTAGTTATGAAAACTTCCTCACATATGGAGGTGACGTAACTTTCAACCTCATGTCCTACATCGTCTGGTTGAACATTTATTATCATACGGTATGCAACGGAGAAACCTTGCTTTATCATCTCGAAGGGAGTCCTTAAGGACGGTTATTTACCTTCTTTACTGAAAAGTAGCCAACAGCTCAGTTGAAATTTTGCTCCTATTGAGCGTTCAAATTCCAATAGTTAAGTCTGCAGAGATAGTACATAGGGTGTCACGCAATGAATCTTACGATCTGACGGAACCAAATTCACCAGAGAGTAAATGAGTAAATCTACCCCAATCGGAAATTTGACCTTGGTACAAGCTTAGTATGACATTTTTTCACATTTGAATAGAGTTGCCAAGCTTATCTTGCTAATGTTCCCACAATGTTAGCAGGACATTTATTTTACCTCTGGGACAAGCTTGAGCCCAAAGATTGTGCCAAGGTTAGGTTTGTAAGACTGCTGCAAGCCTATCCTGACAATATTGCCACAATATTGGTGGGACATTATTTTACTTCCGAGACAAACTTGGATATTCAATATTGTGACAACGTTATGTTAATAATATTGCTCCAAGCTTGTTCAGCGGATATTGTTGATCATCGATGTTAAAATATTGCCATAGTATTGGCAGGATATTTATTTTACCTCTGAGACAAGCTTGGATTTCCAATCTTACCTCTGAGGCAAGGTAGGCGATAGAACGCCGTATTACCTGCCGTCCTCGCGGAAGAAATTTCATAGCGTCGCAATGCCTAATGTAGGCATACGGAACATTGGAGTGCCGAGGAACCTTCCTAAGTCAGCTATTTCTTGGCTGCTTGCACTGGCTGAAGTATTCAACTTGGATCCCACTTGTAACGGGCACTGCCCAGGCGAAACGAGAACCAGCCCCATTGACGGGGCGGCCGCGCGCGGACCGTTGCCAAAAAGCTCCATTTGAGCCCTTGGCCTAAGAATATCGGTAAGATGGGTTAGACGCCTATGGATCATGTGCCTATTACGTCAAAAAGCGAAAGGTCGCAGTTTTTGCCCTTTAATTTGCCCTTAAAGGGACCGCAACGGCAGATCCGCGGCGAGCGCGCCCTGGTGGCGGAAATAGCAAACGCGGTCGAATTGTGCTCGCCGCGCACAATATTGTGTTAATCTTATGACAATATTAGAAACAGAAGCCTAAAATGTTTATTTTCTTAATCTTGTGACAATGTTAAAGTGCGAATATTACCACAATGTTGTAAAAATAATGTTAGCATAATATCAATTCAGCAGTTTTAGATATCCAATATTGTGTCAATATTATGACAATATTACGAACAGAAGCCTGTTATGTTTGTTGTTCTAACGTTAATTGAATGTTAACATAATAACAATACCGCAGTATCACAGAGATAACATCGTCTCGATATTATTTTAGCAATTTTGTTTTCCTAATATTGTGTCAATATTGTGTCAATATTATAAGCAGAAGCCTATGTTCAGTATTTTTTTTAATAATGTGCCAATGTTAAAACTAACATATTACTGCAATATTGAAAACATAACTCTACGACAGTATTAGTTTACCAATATTGTATAACCAATATTGTGACAACATTGTGACAATCTTGGAATCACCGAGCACCACCTGACCTTGGATTTCTAATGTTGCTAATATTGGTGCAATATTAAAATACTAAGGTTATATATCCAGTATTGATGGTATATTGTACCAAGATTCTCAGGCCAACCTTACTGTTGAAATATGCTCACAATCTCGCTAAGGTTGCCACAATATTATTCCGATCTGCCCAAGGTCAAATTTCCGATTGGGACGGTGTAAGTCGGCAAACACATAACTCGTTTGCGGTGTCTAAAAATCTCCGCCTCCATATTATTTTTTAAAGGAGATCAAATTGACATCATTCCTTGGAAGTTTTTGTAGAATTTTCTTGGTACAAAGAAAAAAAATCACGGCAGCTTTAAAGAATTGGGATTGAGTCGTTTTCCGTTCAGAAAATAAAGTATGACAGGAAGTCTGCGACGTAGCGGACCGAGTTATGTGAATGCCGACTTTCACGGTCAAAATGAGTGATTGAACCTAGAATTTTTAGTACAAATAAGAGGCTAGCACATACCTTTGTTATGGAGAAATGTGAGAGGTAGAATGTAGTAGTTTCAGAGTAGAATGTTAAAGGGAAGATTTATGAAGGTGCCTGTTGGTGGAGCAAAAAATCTCCGACTTTGAAAGTGCATAATTTTCAGGAACTACAGATATCTTAGATTTTTTGACATCTAGTTAAATTCAATGCTTATAAGTTTTAAAGTAACAAGGATGTAATGAAGACATCAGATATTCTATGATCAACGAAACACTTGAGCGGTCCTTTTCATAATTTACAGCGATGAAGTAGTGACTATCAAACAGGTACAAATGGCTGCGCTTGAAACTGCGCAAAATGATCCTGCCATTATTTTATGCTTTTCGGCATGAGAAGGCAAATTTTGTTGTAATTTATGCTTGGGCACAACATTGGTAAACATGTAAAATCAAGCGTTACACATGTATCTCAAATGGCAGAACTCTTACCTGACATACATTAACACAAAAACACTAACACAGTCTCGGAGGTAGCATGATAAAAGATACTTCACAAACTTCACGAGGTGTGAAGATCGAAACGGCAAAACTAGTCTGAAGACACATTACATACAATGAATAATTCCACAATATTATACTTCAGATTTCAGACACTTTCTTACTCTTAAATTTCACAACACAAACTTTACGAGGCGGACAGCTTATGGACGAACGATGAAAACTTAACTAGATGACAACAAAGGAGTATGCGAGAAGCAAATACGGGATAGTAGTGTCATCTGAATCGTAGCAGTAAGGAGCATTTTACTTACATTAGGCCAAAACTAAAAGAGGGGCAGCGAGACCAGAACTCATGAACCAATCAGAGAAGAGCAAAAAGATGGCAATAATACTCTCCAGCACCTAGGTCAAAGACACATAACCTAGATGTAGGCAAATTCTACTAAGCTCCAAATAAGGTTATCACCGGTGGTAAAGTTTTTCGGAGAAAAAAACGCGCATCCTGGACTTTCAGGGATAATTGTGAAATAACTATAAACTACACAGCAAAGAGAGTTTTAGGACTGTTATTTATTCCTTACGCTAATTTGTATTCAATCGTATTCACAGAGGTATTATCAGGTAATCAAAATTTTTTTTCAAAAAAATGGCGTTTCGGGGATTGATGAGTTGGTGCGCCATTTGACCGCTGGAGCGCTCTACTATACTAGAGCTCTAGTGGCTGGTCGACAGCAATAAGCGCCGCCTATCGGCTGAGCCCTTAGAACGGGTTCGAGGAAAAAAGTATTTGGACGGCCCGTTGAATAGCATTGGTTGATCGGTGTGCTGTACTATGGAGATCCGGATGATTCCAAAAAGCGAGCCCCACTGGCACGCTTAAAAACCGTAAAATCGGTTCAAATTTTAACGAGAACTCTAATTTGAGTCTTTGAAAATAACCGACAAATGGCACGGGGGTAGAGAGCTGCGTCAGGGATGTGGCGAATTGATGAAACTAGGGCAGAGGGTGGGTGGGGTGGGGACGTTGGCAATAAACAGGGTTTTCACCGCGGGAAGGTAATCTTAGATCGGAGTCGACGACGGTCATTCAGTCCTAAGAGAGGACCACGCTACTCAAAATAGAGTTATTCATCGACCATTAAAGCCTCCTAATCTAACAGGATTTTCGCGGACGCAGGAGCAGGGAGACCACCCTCGGCCGAGTGACCATCACCCTACGTTGCCCTCCCGTGCATCTACCCCGAAAATAAAGTAAAAAAAAAAACACGAATTTTTGCTCAGATAAAGAGACTTAACTCCATTCTAAGATTGCAAAATTGGCTGGAACAAGCCAATTTTTTACAAGAATGTACCTCAGCAATTTTTGTCCACATATTTTCTGGTATTTTAATGAAAGCAAAAGAAAAAAATTAGTGACATTTTTAGGTAAAATCCCCAAGATTCTCTTGATAAAAATGATAAATGAGAGGTAAGATTAGGCAATATGAAAATGTAGTTACATTCTCACATGAGGTGAATGACAAATCAATCCATGTCAAAAACAAGAACATTTCTCGGAAATAACGATCCGGGTGTCAAAAACGAACCTCGTGACTATCCATGAGAGCAAGGATCTTATTCTAAGGAGGAAAACTTTTCAGTGCATAATTTATTTTAAAAAGGGTAAAAAAATCAGATCTTGGAATTTTAGCGGAAATTACTGCAGCGTACTACAGGATTTGTGTGTGGTTTAGACAATTCATGTGTCGATCAAGGGCGTAAAGTCGCATTAAATTATGCCAATTTTATGATGAGAATAGTTGGAAATAGCAGTTTAAATGTTAAAAAGGATTTCCCTCATCATTACGTTTTTTGAAATGTAATTTTGCATTATGGGCCTGTTGCAAACATTTGCTGGAGCAAAAATAAGAGTTGTCTCTATCAATAAATGTCTCAAAAATCACGATGAACGCATTGTCAAAGTTTAAAATGCACTTCTAACTTCACAATCTGCGCAAGAAAGCATTTTTCTTAGCTTTCCGCTTCAAAAACGATACTACGGCACAGGTGATAATTCCGTATGAGGTGTCGTTCAATCCAACTCCTGTGCACTAAGACACTACAGAATATGCAGCATGGCCGACACGGCCAGAACTCGGTTTTTGGCTTCCGCCGCTGGAGCTGTGGCGCGAAGTTTGAATTTCAACAATTTTGCAGTCTCAGCCGAAAACAAATATGCCCGTCTGCTGTTGAAAAAAATGAAAAAAAAAAAAACAGTCACAACACTAAAAGCAAATGAATTTTTATGTTTAAAAAATACACTGGCATCGTTTTAGTTTGTTTTGGCGCGTATACGTAGTATACCGCCTTTGCGATCGTTTTGACCCCCCACTCGATACAATAACCGAGTCCCTTAGTTCCTTACCGAAAAGTGACTACCGCGAACTTCTGAGATCTCCCAAAGCGTGTAAAAAGTTTACTTATCCGTCAATGATTATGATTTGAATTTGTTTCTCATTCTTTAGCTTTCTAGTTTATGTGCAATGAATACCAAGAGTCTACGTTACTTGGTTTTTTTAAAAAAAGCCTAAGAATACTCAGCGCTGATTTAAAATATGCATATATGTATGAGCAGAAGCAAGCGAACTGATTCGAGGATGGCTGAGCAAGTTGGCACTGTTTGAATGAGAATATCACTTTTTCGTTTTGTTCAAAACGTTGCTTTGACAGATCTCCGCACCCCTGTTATGCTTTTCAAAATTTAGTACCACTGCTCTGATAGCAAGGGCCAACCAAGTGCAATCTGTGATGAGCCTCGAGACTCATTAGACCATTAGCTAAACGTGGCTCATACAGGAATCCTCTTACCCCTCTCTTCCCCACGCGCCTGACCGCTGCGTCGGCGTCTCCAGTTGAACAATAGCGGACGGTCGCCCCGTGCGGTCGGGACCCTCAGTCCCTCATCCCATTACCAACGCTTGATTAACCATTTCACCGTCACGCTAAAATTCGTCCAATTTTCAAAAAAAAATTGTTTCGCGAGTATTTAGCAATTTTTTCCTTACTCTCCGTTAAAACACGAATTAAAAGAGGTCTCATTCATAAAAATCGGCCAAATAGAAGAGAAGTTACAGTATTCGAAATCCGAAGAAATCAACAAAACTTCTCCAAACAAAAAATAAAATGAAGGGGGAAAAAAAGAAATTTATAGATTACAATTTAATATAATTGACCTCAGAATGTGACAAGCAATTCAATTATAAAAAGGAGAAAAAATTGGGAGAAATTACAAAAAATTAGCCTCTTGCAAGGGGCTTCCTTGTATGAGTTTTGACCTGAAGACAAGTAAATCCCGTTATATTATTAAAACGAAATTGACTCCATAGTTTAATGCCTTAGTTTCTTGAATACGATTATTTTAAGCACTCAAAAACTTATACCAGCAATTTTACCCATGGGGTGATTTCCTGAGAGCTGATAATATCACGAATTTCTCATAGAGCCCTTCAAAAATGGCTTGCTTTTTGGGCAGCCGATTCGGCCATCAAATCGGGGTTTAAATGGAAGCTGATAATAACACAAAGCTTTGAGAAAAATTTTGAGGTGAGTATTGGAACGGTTTGTAAATCCCAAGTAGCAGTGATCGCGATAAATTGCGATTTAATTGGAGAATGTATCGCGATTTTATCGACGTCGCGATTTATTGCAATATTATCGGGAGAAAAATCGCGATAAATTGCAACAAAATCGCGATATTATCGAACGCGATTTTATAGAGATAAAATTGCAATAAATTGCAATTTTTCATTAACGCATGAATGACGCATATGAAAGATGTTTCTATTCCGCCGCCGCCGTTTTTACCGAGATCCGTTATGGTAACTTAACCATCTCATTTTATTTTATCAATTATTAGTATAATGTTACAAAGACAGACTGGTAAGCTTACCTGAAAACCGGTATTTTTACTGATTTTTTCAGGTAAGAATGCCACTTTTATTGGTAATCAATCCCCGGTAACTTTACCATTTTATCTCGGTAATTCTACCACAGTCGATAAAAACTATTGGCGTTTTTCCCAAGGTCCATCGGTAACTTTGCCATCTCACTATTATTGGTAATTTTACAGAGACAGAATGATGAGATTACCAATAGAACCTTATTTTACCAACCGTATTTCAAGGTATGAAATAAAATACAGAGGAGGGAAAATTAAAAAAAAAAAAAAAAAAAAAAAAAAATCCAATGAAAAATCGGTGTCAGTCAACGCAAAGACATAAGTTGTGAGGTTGCGAAGCGCCGATCCATGTATAAGAGGCTTCAATTCGCACACGCAAGTCATATAGCGGTCATAGCATAGTGACAATGTGCTGGCCTTCCACCGTAGCGATTGGGGTTCGAATCCCCGCGGAGGCTCCGGGGATTTTACGCTCGTCTTCGTCAAAGGACCTGACGGCTGAACCTAACAGCAATCGGCTGACAACTTTAACCCCTTTTTTTTGGCGATTTTATCAATCGCTAGGATCATCAACATCTGAGCGATCATCCTCGACCTTATCGCGATAAAATCGCAATTTTTTCGGGCCGATAAAATCGCAATAAAATCGCGAAAAGATCGAGGATAATTGCTCAAATGTTGATGATCCTAGCGATTTTATCGCCGATAAAATCGAGGATAACCGCGACTTTATCGGCGATAAAATCGCGATTTTTCCGTTGAAAACTGCTACTTGGGATTACGAGGAGAGGCGAGCATTCTGTTTAGCATATCGATACATAAGTATTTTTACACGTAGAATTTAATTTTCACGTCAGGGAGTCGACATATTTTGATTTTTTCGATTTTATACGGAAAATTTATGGTTTTTCGGGATTAAAATTACTTATAATTGGTTCATGAAAAATGAATGCACCCAAAATGACTATGGCATTTCGACTTTCACATACGTGCACTCACTAAATTGATTGGTAAATTCAACGAGTGGGTACATCGACCTGGTATATAAAGTTTCTGCGATTTTTTACGGCAAATCGGTAGATTTTCGGGATGTAGATTGCTTACTTTCAATTCATGAATGAATAAAGCATGAACATGGTTGAACTTCTTTGCATGGAAAGACGTTTAAAATAACAAAATCAAGACATATTTAATGTAATTGCATTTATGTCGAGTCAATTTCTTTTCAATAATATAACGGGATTTATACTACCGGTGATTTGGGTATTTTAGCCCCAAAATACCCTTAAATCGACTTTCTCTTTCAGGAGTTAGACAGATTTTTTCCTTTCTTCGCTTAAATTATTACGTAGCACTTTTCTTTAAGAATCTGATAAGATTTTGCTTCGGGCAGATCAAAAAACTTAAACTCGTTCGAATGGCTTTCTACATTCACAATACACGGTCTCGTCAAAGTGCGTCGTTGACGTCGCAGTGTTGGGTCGTATGAATTCTCTTTTTGTGCTGCTTGCCTATTTTGCAATCTCTGTAAATGAAAGCTAAAGGGGTTGATATGTGCGAGTTAATGACGCGCCTTATCAACACATTGTGTTGGAATTCACTGCTTGTTTATTAATAGCAGATGGTTATACAGGGTGTCCGAAAAGTCTCCTCCCCATCTAACTTTTGACCTAATTGAGGTAGAGATTTGAAACTAGGAGGATGTTCCAAGGTCAAAGGGAGCTACTTTTCAACCCCCTTAAACTTTTCGGGAGAGCCCACTTTGGGGGACGGGGGTAACGGAGACCAACTTTTTTTTTTTCAAATGGGGAGGCCCCCTTTGTGGTACCTCGTTCAAAAGAACGTAAAAAAGAAAAATTCGAAGTCAATACCTCAAACCGTTTCAAAATGGCGGCCGCCAAGATAGTACACAAATATTTTTTAAAATATTTTAATGTTCCCTTCGTTAACATATTTTCAAAATATTTATGAGGGAATATGTTAACTGAATCTGCGACGGACCGTCAATTTCAGGATTCGATCAAAACTCGGTTGCACTGTTTGTAACTCACGCTACCTTAGAGTAATTTCCCACTCGAAACGACTCCCTCCTGTGGCCCTCAACATGCTCCTGACCCTCCCTTCGTAGTCATCCGAGGCCCCATTATCGGCTTGTTTGTTATTCTGTTGAGAATATGTTATCGCTTCCCGGTATGTTTCAAAGAGGCTTTTATATTGAAGTGGTGCCGGTATCATGCACGGCTCTTTTCATCATCAACTGTCCATTCAACGCAACTCTTTCCCTCAACGAGACTCGGTTATCGTGAGGGGAGAAACAATGATATTCGAGTTAAGTGTTTGTCCCTTGTGTTGTGATAACGGCAGAGGAACACGACCCAGGAATGTATGAATGTCAGAGCATAGTAATCGAGTTTGAAACTTTTCACAGAGTATGCTTCCGTCCTAAGTAAAAACGATGTATGGACATTCGAGCGTTGCCAAAACGCAAAATGTTCTAACCTGGAGGCAAAGACAACAATTTTAAGTCTATTGGAATCATCTTATACTCAGACTCTGAAGGTCAGATAAATTGAGATATAGTTAAATTTGATACGACAGTAGGGGAAAAGTTGACTTAATTTCATACTCAACGCAGGGACAGAATATTATTATTCCTAACTCTATAGTTTGTCCACCAATACTCAATTTTAAATAGATTCAATTGTTTATTTTTTTAAAAAAATAGGTAAGAGTATGATCAATCTTATAAGGATCCTCGATTGAAAAAAGCTCAATATTTCGTCACTCTTTTGACGCAAGGGCGTATGTCAAGTTCTACATGGGTCCTGGTCTCCGTATACTTCTATCCTTTTCACGGCTCATGTGGATGTAGGGATACGCCCTTACATCAGAAAAGCGACGAAATATTGGCCTTAGTGACACGATGATACATCTCAATTTAAAATTCTTGAAAATACTTTCTATACTATAGGTGATGGTTTAATGGTGTCATCAACGCAAAAATCAAGTTTCAGTAAGAGGCACAGTTTGATAATTTTGCATCGAAATTCTGATGCACAATTAAAAAGTTATAATTAATGAACGACAAAAAGCTTAGATTGAAAAATATTTCAGGAGTGTAATAGAGTTCTTAAAATTGATTTCGAGTTGACCGCTTTGCTCCTATAAGAAGACTGTAAGTGCTGAGATAACCGCGCTGTTTAATGAAAGTAAAGCCATTTTAAGTTAGTCCAGTCTCTGAAAGCCAGCTGCGTGGGTCATAAAGACAAACAATATCACCTTAAGTAATTATCTTCAGCAAGACTTTCGACTGAATGATACACCGGAAAACATTCATAAATAAAACAAATATTTCTGCGGGCGTTATCAACTTCCTTTATTATGCAAAACTATGCATGACATAGCTTGAAACGTCTATAGTTGCTCACTTCAAATTTATGCCGTGTTGTGGAGAAAGACGAGGATTTGAAGCACAGGAGAAAGACGTGTGAATTACAGAAGTGAGAGTGTATTATAAACGTTGTTTCGCTCTAAATTTTTCTTCCATTCATGTGCTTTATGTAAAATAAAAAAAAATCAGGTTTTTGGAAAACGCTGCGTAAGTATATTCTATATAGGTACTCAAAAGTGTGCGTGGATTTCAGTTCGTTTGTCACAAAATACTAAAAATACACAATCCTAAAAATAAAACATCAGGAATGATGTTTGGAGGTGCTTAAAGATCTTCCGGAATCAAGGCAGTGTAGTCGGATTTTTAGAAAGTCTGCTGTTGTTTTGTACCTCATGAACTGTCTTATTCTGGAACGTAAATTTAGGACCAACAAGAGACCATAATACAGTCCAGTAACTTCACTACCTTGATGATCACTGAAGATATATTATCTCTGAAGATTGTTGATCATATTTTATTGTAGCAGGAATATGAAACCTGAAAAACATCAATGTCTCATTGAGGTCACCATAGGTACATGATACGGTCTGAAGCGAGGACAAGAAACAATAAGAAATTCAGGGCATCTGCAATTTGTAACAAGGACACCTCTTGATGAAGAATAGTTGCATCCTATCATGTATTGAAAAAGTTAAAGTGTCTTCAATTGTCCTCTTTTGGTAACAGATAATAATTTAACTAAACGTGAATGAAGGAGCCAAGTCACATTTAAGAAGAAAAAATGAATTAGAAACTAGCCACACATTTCTTACCGCTGAATATTTTAAGTTGAGAATACATTTTATTATTGTCATAATAAACGTTCAAATTGTTATCTAACATTGATTCTGGCGGAGGAATAAAATTAAAAATGTCTGTTTCTCGATTTCATCTTGATTTGTCTTTTTAAGCGCTCAGTCGATAGGCGGCGCTTATTGCTTTCGACCA
Organism: Bemisia tabaci; assembly: GCF_918797505.1. Lineage (NCBI taxonomy): Eukaryota > Metazoa > Arthropoda > Insecta > Hemiptera > Aleyrodidae > Bemisia > Bemisia tabaci. The sequence continues at coordinate 63,949,761 of NC_092795.1, read as the reverse complement.
GCCACTAGAGCTCTAGTATAGTAGAGCGCTCCAGCGGTCAAATGGCGCACCAACTCATCAATTCCCGAAACACCGTTTTTAAAAAAAATGTTTTGATTACCTGATAATACCTCTGTGATTACGATTGAATACAAATTATATAGCGTGAGAAATAAATAACAGTCCTAAAACTCTCTTCGCTGTGTAGTTTATAGTTATTTCACAATTATCTCTGAAAGTCCAGGATGCGCGTTTTTTTCTCCGAAGAACTTTACCACTCTTGATAACCTTATTTGGAGCTTAGTAGAATTCGCCTACATCTGGGTTATGTGTCTTTGACCTAGGTGCTGGAGAGTATTGCCATCCTTTTGCCCCTCTCTGATTTGTTCATGAGTTTTAGCCTCGCTGGCCCTTTTCTGGCATAATAAGATCAATGCTCATTTTCTGTAGGCACTGCCACGATTCAGATTCAGATGACACTACTCTCCCGTATTTGCTTCTCGCGTCTCACCTACTCCTTTGTTTTTATCTTTCGTTCGTCCATCCATAAGCCAAAGCCATCCGCCTTGTAAAGTTTGTGGTGCTGTGAAATTTAAGAGTGTGAAAGTGTCTGAAATTTGAAGTATAATTTTGTGTGGAATTATTCAACGTAAGTGTCTTCAGACTAGTTCTACGGTTCCGATCTGCCCACCTCGTGAAGTTTCTGAAGTAAAATGCTGTGAAATTATTCGAGCAATTATCATGCTACCTCTGAGAACGATTCAGTGTTTTTGGGTTGATGTATGTCAGGTCTCAGGTAAGAGATCCGTCATTTGCAATACACGCGAAATGCTTGATTATACAAGGGTATTAAATTACAACACGGTTTGCATTCTCATGCTGAAGAGCACAGAACAGTGACAGGATCATTTTGCGCATTTCAAGCGCAGTGATATGTACCTTCTTAATAGTCACCACCTCATCGCTGCAAATTCTGAAAAGGACCGCTCACGTGCATCCTTGATCTTAGAATATCTATTATTCTCAAAGCGATGTCGTCATCACATCCTTGTCAGTTCACAACTTCTGATTATTGAGTTTAACTAGGTGTCAAAAAATCTAAGATATCCGAAGGAGCAGAAAATTGTGTACTTACTTTCAAAGTCTAAGATTTTTTGCGGCACCGACAGTTTCATAAATCTTCCCTATATCACTCTACTCTGAAACTACTACATTTTACCTCTCGCATTGCTTCATAACAAAGATATGTGTTAGCCTCTTATTTGTACTAAAAATTCTAGTTTTCATGACTCATTCACTCTCTGGTGAATTTGGTTCCGTCAGATCGTAAGATTCATTGCGTAAAACCTTAAGAGCTATCTCAGCAGACTTAACTATTGGCATTTGAACGCTCAATAAGAGCAAAATTTCAACTCATTTATTGGCAATTTTTCAGTAAAAAAGGTAAATGACCTTCCTGAAGGACTCGCTTTGAGACGATAAAACAAGGTTTCTCCGTTACTTACCGTAAGATGATAATTTATGTTCAACGACGATGTAGACGATGTAGGAGATGAGGTTGAAAGTTAAATCACCTCCATAAGTGGAGGAAGTTTTCATACCTAAAACCTGATTTTATGACTTACAATAACAATAGATACGGCTTTCGTCTAGCATCCTTTCATGCGTCGCGTCGCACTATGATCCCAATTCACTTTTCAGTGATCAAAAATCATAGCGGCTCTCCGTTTGAGTATAAATACATTTAAGATATGTTTTTCTCATGATTTTGATGCGCTAAATCCGAATTTGACCTCCGCTTTTCCCTAAAAAATCATTTGCAAAAGTTACTGTCATTTTTTCACATAAATCACAAACTGACATACGATTGGCTTGTTATACTTGCTTGGATTGGATGAAAACCATGCGTTCATCGCTCATACATGTACAGTTCCTGCAAAATTAAGGATGTTTTAATTTTTTGACACCCTCCCCCAATTCTTTTTGGGCGCTTCTGGGTACCAGATGCGCCCTTTCCAACCGTTCGACTCCCCCGATGTAACATGTACTATACTACATGCCCTTTTGCCTTATGGGTAATGACGCCATTCTGGTACACCCGGGAAAATTGGATTTTTTTCTGCATCTGGTATTCGTAAAAGTTTTCGTGAAATGTTTTGCTTTTAAGCATAACAATCTCGCACGGACGTATTACCTGGTTAAAGTATTTTAGGGCCTCCTTATGCTTTAAATACTTATATCCGAGGCAGTACTTTCAGATCGATTTGAAAATATTACGAACAGTCACGTGATCTCTTCATTTTAGTGACGTATTACTGTGCTACTCTGTGATTGGTTCATTTTCTTGGCGCAGCATCGACACGTCAGCTGTTTGCGGCATTGAGCGGAAGGTTTAAGGTTATGTCATGGACCAAGAGAATGAATAAGGACCCCCAACTCCAGTTAGCGTAGACATTAACGCTGCCTATATTTTCATCCATGGCCGATGTCACCGCCGGCCGGCCGGTCCCTCTCTTCCCCGCGACCCGCGCTTCCCCGCCCAAATGCTGAACTCCTCTTCACGCGGCCCCGCTCCCCCGCGACTTGCGCGCCCTACCTCGCGGCGTCGCGACGCCGCTGTCCGCTAGATCGCGTTGACGCACCAGCTTTAGAGGTTCCGCCGCTCTTTCCCGTCGTCTGATTTACAGTGCATCCTTTATGTTTCCATTCACCAGCAACTCAAATTCATCACAAAGTGCGTGTGGAGAGTTTCAGATCTTCGCGGTCGATCTGAAGTTTTGAAGGGTTTTGCGGTTAAAGAATCCCACTTAAAATTCCACCTTCGTCCGTCTTCGGATACATAAGTTAGTAGTAATATGCTTTGTCAAAGAAGCGCCCTCCAACGCTTGGGCGTTGGAACTGCTTGTTTTTTTTTTTTTTTTAAGGAAAACTAAACTAAAAAAATTAAATAGATCCAAAATTAATTTGTATTTTAAGAATGTCGAAGTAAAGATTCAGAGAAGACTTTTCTTTATGTTGATTTGTCGGTAAAGGCAAATCGGGTACATGACAATGTTGAAGAGCGGGGGTGCAATATTTTCACGTTAAAAAAATTCAATCAACAATGGATAAATATTCGGGGAGTAAGAAATTTTACATCAATAGGTACTTTCTAGGATTGTAAAGAGCATTTTTAAAGATAAAACTGCGGATCGGAAAACTTTTCAAAAAATCTCAAAAAGTAGGGAGAACCAATTTTTTTTCGAAACGGTCAACCTTAAAAGATTCATAGAAGCTACATAAGTGCGTCTCTGTAGATGCAAAAGTGCTTAGCATGTGTAAAGCCTGCAACTATAGGTGTTTTTCAGGGCAAAAAATTGAGTTTTTCTGGGGCAAACACGTAGTCACGTAAAAAATTCAAATTTGGTCGAAAAAGCAGGCGGAAGCAATTATTTTTGGTTCGGTTGCCTTTCTAAGGATCTGCAGAAACGACTTAAAAGTGTCTCTGGAGGTGCCAAATGTCTCAGAATATTTTTCGGGGGGCTTTCCAGGGTTGTAAAACAGTATATTTTGAAGGAAACACGCAGGTACGAAAAAGATTCAAAATTCGTCCAAAAATCAAGAAAAACCAACAATTTTTGGTTTAAAATCCTTCTTAAGGATTCATAGAGACTAATTAAGCACGTTTTTGGAGGTGTCGCATGCCTCAAAAAAGTTTAAGACGACTGCAAATTGATCGATGGCTAAACTTGCTAAATACCGTTATTTTAGCCACCGACTTAGAGACCTGGTAAATTCGATTTCTCGAGAAAAAGCAAACCAAAGCACGAAATATTTCTACTGTAGCTTCCCAATGATGTGTAGAAGCTCCCTAAAGGTGTCTCATTAGGTGACCTTCGGTAAATTTTATTTAAAATGAAAGTTCTTTGGAAAAATCGGCATTTTTTTATGAAAAATAGGTATCCAACTTCTACCTTGTGTGGGATGTGTCAGAATGCCTCAGAGAAAAATTGTAATTAGTGCGTTACAATCCTCTTAGAGTCCTCTACAAAATGGTATAAGCAAGAATTCTGAGAGACCATTTCATAATTCAAGAGAGGCTCCGAACGCTTTGTTAGAAATAGCCACTTCACGGGTCAGAAAATACGTATCCGACTATTTGCACAGTTTGTGACACTTTCAAAGTAACTAGAAATTTTTTTGAGGTATACTACGTGTAGTTTATGACCCGTAGATACTTACTATATTAATCAATTATGACTTGAAAAAAAAATGTCATCCAATTTCATAAATATCGATTTTTGAGCGCTCCCGAGCGGATTGGGACCATAGTGCGTCGTCTAATAAACGGGGACCTACCTTTGGACCGCGATAAACAGAAAGGAACCAAGCCACATCAGGTATTGCCAAATTTAATTGGGCAGTTTAATTGTTTACTCGAGAGTGGTTTTGCGGATTTTTTTGCAAAAATTAAATTGCTCGATTATATTTGGCAATAGCTGATGTGGCTTGGTTCCTTTCTGCTTAACGCAGTCTATTTAGTTGATTCCATGAATAGGTAAAATGACTTAGAGTGAAATAGCTATTGAGATTGCAAGTTTCATGTACACTAGCCGTTCCGGACGCACTTTGCGCGTCCAGAACGGCCAGCCAAGGGGCTGCGCCCCCTGGACCCCCGATCACTCGCTACGCGAGTGACATTCGGCTCGCTCCGCGAGCCATTTTTCTCAGTGATTGGACATTTGATCACTAAGATGTATACATTTTGGAGACTCTGGAGGCAAAAATGATTTCGTCACATTTAATTGGGCAGTTTAATTGTTTACTCAAGAGTGGTTTTGCGGATTTTTTTGCAAAAATTAAATTGCTCGATTATATTTGGCAATAGCTGATGTGGCTTGGTTCCTTTCTGCTTAACGCAGTCCATTTAGTTGATTCCATGAATAGGTAAAATGACTTAGAGTGAAATAGCTATTGAGATTGCAAGTTTCATGTACACTAGCCGTTCCGGACGCACTTTGCGCGTCCAGAACGGCCAGCCAAGGGGCTGCGCCCCCTGGACCCCCGATCACTCGCTACGCGAGTGACATTCGGCTCGCTCCGCGAGCCATTTTTCTCAGTGATTGGACATTTGATCACTAAGATGTATACATTTTGGAGACTCTGGAGGCAAAACTGATTTCGTCACAGAACCTTGTTGTCGGAGCGTGCAATCATTTGCACATGAATAGATGAGTGGAAATGAAGCGATGATGGGGATCGATCATTTCTTCAAAAACGCATTTGACTGGAACGTCCTCCCATCCGGTGGCGGAAAAAGACAATCCATGGATCTCCTTCCGCGATTTGACATGCTAAAGTAGCAAAAGTTCATCTTTACGTCTTAAGTAGATTATCGGTGGCGTATGGATCTAAAAACTGCTCAACGATAGTATAGTTCGAGTTCCGAATCGCAGTGAGCCCACTCGTGTTTTTTTCTTATACTTTCATCGCATATAAATTTCTCTGATGTTTTTGTTTTATTCTCTGTGATTGCATATTAGTAATCATATCCTCATTTCATTTCCTTTCCCTGTCTTTTTTCCCTTTCGGTAGCATCTGTGTTCATTTACAATTATTATTTTAAAATAGCTTTCCCCTAGTATACAATTGATGCTTCAAACGAAATCAATTGTTTTAATGACATTTCCGGCTAAATCGTGGGTTTTCCCAGGAAAGCAGCCTCTCGTCCCTCCCTGACTCTATTGTTGCCAGATAAGTTGATTTTTTAGCACTTTTCCCAATTCAAATCCATGTAAAAATATTCACATTATCACACAATCTGGCAACCTCTCGAGTGAGATAGAAAAAGGTGGAATCGCTGAAAGTCTGAATCCTTCGAAGTTTATATTAATGAGATGATGATGATAAGGAAGTTTTCATTTCTGCAACCTGATTCTGTAACTTTTGATACCTTGCTTCACTTCGCGCGATATCCCTGCCGGTGACACTAGATTGAAGATACCACTTGGTCGATTCAACAAACCGTGACCCAAGATACAGAATTTGGTCTTACGAGTGGATAAGATAATCGAAAAACCCATTTCGTCAAATGATCAGTGCGGCCATCTCTCATCCAGTTGGAGAACCTATACCTTTGATTACAAAATTCCTGAACCACAGACACTTTTTGGAAATTAAGTTCATAATATTATTATGAAAGTTTGTTGACGTTAGGTAAATCTTTGTTTACATTCTCGAAGTATCTAAATTTCCACAGTTTGATCGTGTTTCCACCTAATTTTATTAACTTTTGAGTGATGGTTTCTAATTTACTCAACTCCTCAGCAGACAAAAAATCCATGCCTCAACAGATACATATAAGAATCATGCGTTTCAAAGAAACCTACCTACCCTTGAGTCCTTATCATCACTCACACAGTTAAAAAAAAAAATACACAAGCTTAAGTTTATACGGGAACTGGGTCAAATGAATTCACAAGCCTTGTGTCAGCGTAAAAACTCGCACACATCCCCGAGTATATACTTGAACAGATTTGTGTTAAAATAGTCCATACTTTGATATTCATACACATCATTGTAAATGTTTTTTAAACAATTTTTTCCACAATTTTTACTCGTGTTCCAGAAAAAAAAACCCAACCCTGTGAATAAACACACAAAAACACCGAAGTTTATTCCTAGTATTGTGTTTTTAGAAATAGTCATTGAGTTTGAATAAACTCGGAAGTTGTCGATTTATTCCTAAACTCAAGAGAAAAAAAATACAAAATTTGAGTATAAACGCTGATCATTTGTGTAAATTCAAGCGAGTTTTTTTTTCAGAAATATGCAAGGCTTGTGTAAATATTTGACCCAGTTCCCATATAAACTTAAACTTTAGTTTTTTTTTCACATCGTTGTGCAAATTCCACTGAGCACAATGGAAGAAGTTAGTGTCCCTCCAACAGTTATCAAAGAATTTCAAACATCACAAATTCGTATCATACTCATAAAAAAATCAAACAAGTTAGACTATAGAAACAAATCTTTGGATAGAAGATAGCACTACAATAGTAAAGGCGTTCTATATCTATCGAATGTTCAAGTGTTCAGGAAGCAATTAAATAAATATTCACCATAATCTTGAGATTTATTTATTCAACAGTGCATACATAGATGCCGCCAAATGACGGCTATGATGCATGTCAAAAAGCAGGCTGTGTTAAAAGATTAAGAAGAACAATCACCTATAAGAACTCTTTTGAATCTTATGCATTTCCTACTAAACAGAACGTTTTCAATTGATAGAAAATTGCTACTAAGTTACCTTCACGAGGTAGATCCTTAAAATCATTAGGAAGAGAATTATACATCTGTACACAGATAAAACGTGTCCGAAAAATTTCTAGGTTCCGTCCGGATGTACGCTTCTCCAAACTCGACAGTGTTGCCATGTGGCTACACTGTTAGAAATTTTAGAAGATTCCGGGGTGAGAATCACTCTTACTTCGCCTCTATTTTGCCCATGGAAAAATCGAGTGAAAATACGAACGAGTGACCGACGGCGCGGAGGGAACAACACTCCTGAACTCGGCGTGTAATGCACCCCGACCACAGGGTGCTAATCACCACACAAAGGAGTGATTTCAGGAGAGGTGAGGGGAGGCTCGAGGAAGGGGCAATATGCTGCTACAAGAATTCACGCGACGCTACCGCGCAGGGTTTCAAAATTTCACGAAATCACGCCGATAGCGCTATCTGTCAATTAATGACTGAACTACTTTCTACGACATACTCAGCGCACGCTGTCAAATAGACATGGAAGTTCTTGCCATGAACATTAGTTACGGGTTTCTACAAGTTTATCACAATTGAAATTCGGATTACCTTAGTAATGACAACATTAACCATTTACCTTAGATCCTGCGACGATTTGTAGCGTAAAATTCCGAGCGCTCCCGTGTGGATTTGGACCCGAGCCGCGTTGGTGATAGTCCAGTGCTCTGCCACTGAGCCTCGAGGGTCGGATGGTTGATAAGGCTGAAATCACGCCTCTTATTCTCATGGGTCGCGTTTGTGCAGTAGTGCGCGCAATGGCGCACTCTCTGCTCGGGGTGAAAATCACTCCAGGTAAAAGTGGGGAGTTAACAACTGATTCGCTGCAGCGACATTGTCTCGCTATCGCGGCAATTCACTTTCATGGAGAGTTCCGAACTCCTCGACGGAGTGATTTTCACTGCGCATCTCAGGTCACTCCGCATTTCACTCCGGGTTTCCCGAAAGATTTTTAACAGTGTATGCTAGTTGTTCATTCGTCTTTCCATTCGTAATCACTATAAATCACTAAGTATAAGGCAGCGGAGCCTTTTCGTAACGATGCTATCGTTCAAACACAATAAGTATATCACGCAATGGAATGCTTAATACGTTAAAAATATACAACGGAAGAACACTCGACCTGGGTTGCACAATTCACTTGGACATGGGTCTCGCGGATCGCGCACGCTCTAACTGAGGATCATGGGTATCTGCGTTGCGAGACGGGGACTTACTGCGCATGCGTGAACCAAAATATATACACAACCACTGTGTTTTTACACACGAACAATGAGCATTAACACACAGAGCTGTTAATTTGTGCACAAACTCGTGCACTTTCATATATTTGTAGTGTGTTTCTTTACATCATTTCAGAACTTAATCATACTAGTAGAGTATTTTTTCTCCCAATTGGTTAATTTATTTTAACACACAGAGGTTCTGGTGCCCAACCGTTTTGAGTTTTTTTCTCGAGATTGCCTGTGTTTTATTTCTCTTTGCACCATGATGTTTTAGTCTACGAGTGTGCAAAACAACACCGACGTAAGAATATTTTCTTAGGACCGTAAAAACATTCTCTCTCGTTAATGAAAAGAAACACAGAGTCGTGATATTATTGTGCATCTTTTCTTAAGAGCTCAGAATATGTTGCAAGTGTTGTGTTTTTATTTTGAAAACACAAAGTTCTACGATTTCACTCAGTCAGAAGAGCCCTTGAGTAATTTTTGTAAGCATTTTTTTGTTATTTGTGTTTATTCATCGAGATTGTGCACTTTTTCTCCACCTCGAGTATTTTTACTCCAAGATTTTCAGAAGAAGTACACTGAAATTTCTAAAAACAACTACACAATAATACACAAGTCCATTTTTTTTTAACTGTGCAGAAACCACTGATCTTTTGTGCAGGTGTCATGAAACATTTATGAGAATTACTGTTGCAATCACCTTTATCCTACATATCTATGCATTGTAATTCTAGTGATCAGCTCCATACTCACAATGTAATTTCTGTAAAATACAGTTCGACGGTGAAACTACCAGACATCGTATCTCGGTTTGCAACTTTTTAAACCTCCTCTCATAGGTACCTACTTTCTTCCTTACACGGAAAACCAACCAAAGTCAATTTTTAAATACTTCTGCAATTTTTCTTCTCTGTGCGAAGAAAACTCTGTGAAAACCAAGGAGCAAAATTGACTTGTTCTCCGTCAAAAGAATAAAGTGGGAGCGGAGATTTTCAAGCACCGCAATCGATATACGTGGTCTGTTAGTTAAACCATCGACCTGTTACGATATACCTACTCACCTGGTATCAGAGCAACCCAAATTAATATCAAGCACGTGACGCGTTACAATTAAAAATCACGAAGAGTTTAAAAAATTAAATGGTTTGATTATGCAAAAATGTATGACGCAGCAGATATCCGAGGTGTACATTTGAAAAGCTTACGATGTTGAAAGTCCGTTGTAATGACTTAGAGTGGTAAGGTAATTTAATTGAGGTAATTCTACGCAAAAAAACAAGCCACCCTGACCAAACCGAATGTAAATCGGACAAATTTTCAGTGATTGGCAGAGGTTGAAACATTTTTTTTCATGCTCTTTTCAAAAATTACCCACGCCCAATAAAATCGCCGTATCAAACCAAACTCCCCACCAAAAAAATTCTTAAACATTGCACTTTCGATAAAAAAATAAAAAAATCTGCTGCATTCGAAATCTGGAGCACGCGGAGCCCTTCTTTGCGACATTAAAATTCGTTTTACCGAACATTAACGAGGGGTGCTCATTGGGAGGGAGTAGTAAGTTTTAGACAAGAATTATTTTTCTTTTTTCTGAAGCATAAGAAATCGTTTACATGAAGAAGCAGTTAAGTAGAAAAACAAATGGATTAGCTTTTTTTTGGTGGGGGGGGGGGGGGGGTCAATGACTTGAGCCGGGCCTTGACACTTCTGAGAACGCTATTTTTCCGCGGGGCGTCGTTTTTCTGCTTAGCTGTTTTTTTCATGGACACGGTTTCTTTTGCTTCAGAAAAAAGAATAATAATTCTTGTCTAAAACTTAATACTCCCTCCCGATGAGCGCCCCTCGGAAATGTTCGGTAAAACGAATTTTAATGTCGCAAAGAAGGGCTCCGCGTGCTCCAGATTTCGAGTGCAGTAGATTTTTTTGATTTTTTTTTCATCGAAAGTGCAATGTTTAAGAATTTTTTTGGCGGAGAGTTTGGTTTGATACGGCAATTCCATTGGGCGTGGGAAATATTTGAAAAGATCATGAAAAAAATGTTTCAACTTCTGCCAATCACTGAAAAATTGTCCGATTTACATTCGGTTTGGTCAGGGTGGCTTGTTTTTTTGCGTAGAATTGATTTTTGAAATAAAAAAGTGGGGGTGCCATTCGAAAAGTTCGACTTACGAGTGGGGCACCCCCCGCCCCGCGCCCCTCCCGCGGTTTGGGAAAATGTCAATGTTTGTGAGATTTTCAAGCACCGCAATCGATATACGTGGTCTGTTAGTTAAACCATCGACCTGTTACGATATACCTACTCACCTGGTATCAGAGCAACCCCAATTAATATCAAGCACGTGACGCGTTACAATTAAAAATCACGAAGAGTTTAAAAAATTAAATGGTTTGATTATGCAAAAATGTATGACGCAGCAGATATCCGAGGTGTACATTTGAAAAGCTTAGGATGTTGAAAGACTGTTGTAATGTCTTAGAGTGGTAAAGTAATTTTACCTACAGATTATACATTAAAGACATATTGAAGATATTAATGTCCCCGTTACAGTGACAGATTCGAATGTTATCACAGCAGAGGGTTTCAGATATTTGGGTCAGCATGATTTATTACTTACACAGAACGTAAGTTACCTTTATAAATTAAGGTGTAAAGGTAACTTCTGCCTTTGGTTGGCCAGAAATTACCGTAAACGCATTCATATTCCTAAAATATATGAAAAATTATGAATCTACTACATGATTATTCTACGTTAGATTATTGTTATCATGTTATCACACTAAGAAAGAGAGTCATAGAGAATAAAGACACAGGAGAGAGTACATCATGGGTCATTCTCATTAGAAGGTTTTAGCATAGTGTGCTGCGACCTAGTGGCCGGCCACGGACCCGGACACCTATGGTGCCTTCAATTCGCGAAAAGTTACCTTTAGTACTTACTCAGTTGTAGTTGATTGATTTCGTTTATTGTCTCATCATTTACCAATTAATATTTATATTTTCCTCATTTATTTACCTATAGTATTTTTTACTCGTCCAAGTAGGGCAGCATTAAAACAACTAATTTGGCTTCGTTAAGTGATACGTTCATCTTTGATACATTTTCTTAAGTTTTCAAGAAAAGTTATTTTTTTTTGAGCCGCAATAGATTTTTCTCTTTTTATGAGTAATCCAGGGTTTTTTATGTATTAATAGTTCAATATTTACGTGATGGATCATTATTTTTTCTTTTGGATCTTGGAATTTTTTTGGTGGGAGGAGGGGGGGGGGGCAGCACCATTTTCGATGTTTTATTAATATATTAAGAAATACTTACTTTTATCATTGCAAATTTAAACATACTCAGTTAAAAGGTAGTAAATTAAAGCTGAGACTCATTAAAGTTGCGCTCACCGCTGAGCGCTTCTCTAATACCTACGTATTAGAGCTTTCTCGCTTGTTTTTTTTTGTTAAACTCGATTCAAATACCTCCGACAGTCGGGCAACGCTGACAAAATGACAGAATCCGAGAGTCGAACTAGTGTTGCGCTGAGAGTTACCACGGGCTGTCAGCGAAGAAAGTTTTATTTGAGGAAGTGCTCCCCGGAAAACTGCAATCGAAGCAGTCATAAAAGTGCCACGATATACAGTATAGAAGTCTGGTAGCTAAACCAATTTCTTGGCATTGCTGCCAAAACGATTCAGGCACACGCCTTTTTTCTTCGTTTACCTTATATATAAAAGAGCTTGCGCACTCTGGATGTGGGTCGCACCTGGCCTCAGTCGCTAGACAAACAGCAATACCGCTTAGTAAGGGGTTACTTTGGCATGAGATTTGATTATTGATTAAGTGGGATTCCAGTTCTTGGTAGAGTTCTAATTCTTTTCTTGACGGGGCAGTTTTGGAGTCGATGATCACTTGAGGATCCGGGTTTCTCATGAGGTTGTAGATATTTTTTGGTTGTATTATATTTGGGCAATAAAGAAGGATGTGTTTGATTGTTCCTATCTGCCCACAGGGGCATTTATCGTTGTCTTTGAGTCTTATGCGCTAAGGTGTTCTGGAAATAACACGCGACCAATTCTCATCCTTGATATTATATTTGTAGTTTTAAGCGTGCCAGTAGGGCTCGCTTTTTGAAATCACTCAGATGTGCCATAGCACAACACACCGATCAACCATTGCTACTCAATAAATTGTTTTTTTTTTCTCGGACCCGTTTTTTTTTTTGTCTTTGAACCGTTATACTGTCAAGCCCTGGTGGTCTTTTACCAAAAAACCGAATGAACTGCAAATTGGAAACCCTTGAAAACATTTTCCTGTCAAACCCGTATTATTTCATTTGACAGAAACCTCATATAAGCTTTTCTACGCTCGGAGGACTCAAATATAGTAGCTTCTATCCCGCCAAAACTTTTTAGCCAATGGGCGTCTTGTGCTGTAAGTGCAATCTGTGATGAGCCTCGTGACTCATTATACCATGTACTAATCGTGGCGGCGTGGCCCATACAGAAATTTACTTAAACCAACTGCAGTGAAGTATCGGTTATCGGATGTCAGTGTCGGGTTTCGAGCACGAAGACAAAAACGCCGCTCGCCCCAGTCGACTCTTCTCTTTCACGCCCGATTAACCATTCAAAATGACGCCAGGATCCACCAAATTTTCACAAAAAATGTTTTCCGTCTATTTGCGCTTCTCCTGTAAGCTTGATATTATGCAGAAAATACCGATCGTGGATAAGTGAGCCATGGAGTCGCGGATAGTGGGGTAACACCGCAAAAATTCAATAGCGTATAAGCGAATCAGCGGATGGCGGGGTCACGAGTACCGGGGTATTACAGTATCATTACACTTTTATAGATGACGAAGGGTAAAACAGAGTCACGAAAGTAACTTCATAAACTAAGTAGCGAGTGTTTTCTTGTTCTCTGTTAAAATACAAATAAAAAAAGACCTCATTTGTAAAAATCGGCCGAAAACAAAAGAAGTTACAGTTGGAAATCCAAAGGGATTAACTTAACCCGATTTCGATGGACGGCAGTCCGCCCTAATCGCGGTCGTGCGTAAATGCCACGTAATATATGCTTAAAATCAAAATAATTGGACGGAATCTTTAAAATTAAACTTCATCAATTTGAATCAATGTTTTCTTCCAAATTTAGTGAAAAGTACCAATTGATACAAACAGCAAAGACGTGAAAATAGTAGGTATGTGTCCAACATTTCAAGTATTCGGCACGCTTGTCCAACATGCTCATGTTGGATTTTTCTTCGTGTTTTATTTTCACTGCAAGGAAAGTTGGCAGCATTGCATGCTGCGGTGCCGGACACGGGAGCTGTATGCATGAGGATTCAGGCTGCAGAATGACGGTAGCGCGCTTGCTGGAGTGCTGGAAGCGTTGGGGTATTCGTATGACGATAGGGCCGGCAGCGGCGCGGCGGGGTGTTAGGAGCGCTACCCATTGCGGCGGTCGGCGAGCTACCGATTGTCCTTCTCATATCGGAATGCGGGTTTAAATTTGACAGGGAGGCTTATGAGGCATTATATCCAACGCTGGCATGGAAAAACTTGAAAAAAGCACATGAAAAGTAAAAACCAATGTTCTCTTTGTGAAGGTCTCAGAGAATCCTCTTAGTCTTTCTCGTAGAAAAACTTTGTTCGTCAGGCTAGGTTCAGGAACTACGTTAACTAGTTTTCGAAAGAAAAATAAAGTGTAACAGGAGGTCCGCAATGTCGCGAGCGGAAATACGGGGTTTCACTATCTGGCCATCGATTTGTGTCATTACTTACTCAGTAGAGATAGGTGACACATGATTGATACAGACATAGTGATTTATCATTGCAAATTAGTGTCGTTGAAATTACACATCAGTATTTTATGCCTTTTGGTTAGAGTTGAGTAGCACACTGCTTTGGAGCTTACATCGTGCCAAAACGTTATCAAAAAGCACTCCCATTCCCCTCACGACAACTCCACCATTTCAATTGCACAACGTCCGACGGCACTCAGTTGTTATCCCCGAAACGCGGTCACATCAAGCGGGCCAATCAGAGCGCCCGCCTTGGGAAACGAGGATCTAGCAAAAAATCCGAAGCCAATTTAAGAACGAAGTTGTAATTCGATGAGTCGCGACGGAGCGGGCGGAGGGTGAGGGGACGGCTCGCGTCGGAAAAACCGGAGGGTGGGTGGGGGTTAAGTACCGTCAGTGACAGATGCTACGTTAAGACGGCGCGACGAGGCGCGGCGTCGGGCTGTGGCCGCGGGCACGCGAGCGTGTACGGCGGATTGCATCCTCCGTCCCGCCGGGCGCCAACCTCCGATCGCACAACTCCTGACCGACCGCGTCTCTCATTTGCCACTGAGAGTCCTTGCTCGCGGTTGCCGAATCCACTATTGAAACCCTCCGTTCCTGATGCTCATGTGATAAGGTGAACGCCGTATGAGCATTCTGATATTGCCAAATTATTCTCGATACAATATTTACTTTAAAGATATGCTGTGGATATTTTTCCTTGAACTGTTCACTGATTTCGGATTCTAGGAAGGTGGTGAAGTGGTGCTGAGTCCACACCATTTCGCGGGGAAAACAAAGTCAAGAAGTTCCAAAAATTATAATTACGGTCAAAAAGAAAAAAAGTTAACTCTAATTAGTAACAGTACAGAACTGCGTAAAGCGAGTGTTCAACTCAGGCAAACAGGCCGTTACAGTCCTCGATGACCGCTCATCCCAAATGATGTTTTATCGGTCATTACATTATTGTTTAAACGGGAGGATTCGCAACTTTACCACGTGACTTACAAAAACCTGGGTCGTATTTTCAAAGTCTGAATAGAACGGGCTCGCTTAGAGACAATTGCCTGTCAATAACCGCAAAAATCATGAAAACTGGCCCGATAGAGCGCTGTAAGTAAGCGTTACCAAAAATGAACATTTAGGAGGTGTGAGAGCTTATAGTATAGATACTCAAGTTGAGATTTAAAGCACCGTAATATACGTTTTCTAAGCACTTAGAGATCGCGCAACATACAATGAAAAACTTCTAAGAAAAAAAATAAAGTTAGAGAGGAGGTTGATTTTCATTGAACAATATATGAAATGTAGTGTTATCAGTATAATTGATACATGGGTCACCGAACCTTGTGTTTCCCATTTAATATTCTGAAAGTAAATGTGAGTAAATTACGTAGTGATTTATTGCGTATTTTTCAAGCTAAAATTTTGGACAAGCCCACTTTAAAAATGTCGAAAGACTCGGAAGAACTAAAAACGCGCCATAATGGAGGGAAAATGATGACAGTTAGGCACTGCGGCAGTCAAATTGCTGTCTCCTCTCTTTATCATTGATGTTTGTTAAAACAAAACGTGTTTGAAAGTGGAATTTTTGCTTGTTACCCACAGATAACCAGAATGAGATTTGATTAACTGATTCTGAAGGTATAGTTTCTACTTTCGTGTTGTTTTCATATACGAAGAGTAGAGAGACATTTGACGGAAGTCGTAAAACCCTTGCTCGCTTATCTGATTGGTGCCGGAAAACATCATTCGGTTTGGCGCGAAACCGGGGCCGTTTAAATTTGCGAAAAAGTTGCGCTTTTTGAACAGCGTGTTTCTCGATTTTCGCGTAACTTTTTTGCGCTTTTAATGTGCGCATCGTGCTCTACGCGCCATTTATGATTGGAAACATCCCGCCCGGCAAAATTACGTTGTGGCAACGTTGCCAAAACGTTGCAATTTCGCCATTTACGTATTCGGGCAACGTTGTGGTAACGTTGCCACAACGTGTAATTTTGTCAGCTTGCATGAACGTGATTGGCAATGTGTCTGCAATGTGTTTTCAGCAACATAATGGGAATGTTGCAAAAATACGTTTTAGCAACATAATGGGAATGTTGCAAAAATACGGTGAAAAAATTTCGGTGATTTATTTTAGGAGTACTCTGCATTTTTACTCCTAGAATTCAATGTGGACCGCAGAGAAGCGTTTCTTAGGCACCCGAAATTCACTCTAAGTCCGATAGTAGCCGCGCTCCGCCCGGGTTCCCAAGCGGGCTCCCATCGAAGTACTAACTACACCCGACGTTGCTGAACTTCAGTGATCGCCCGTGTGTCGCTGCCACTCAGCTACGGACGCTCGCGTAATAGAGATTGGTTATTTAGCATTAATAAACATCCCTAGATCTGGTTCAATGATAGAAAGCAATGATATTCTTGCATTTCTGTGCATAATTCTACAACGAAGGATACTGAACATAATATTAGGAAGATCAAGTTTTTAAAAAAAAGGAGTCTGAAAAAAAATTAAAAAAGAATTGAATAAATATATTCATTTTATATAAATAAAATTATTGTTATTTTAATTATTTATTTAATTATATTAGAATTATTTTTTATTATTATAATTATTTGGTATTTTTATTTTGTATTAAATTATTTTCTAATTATTTATATTTATTTTTTTTATTTTATTTTTTATTTTTAAATTATTTTTTTATTTTTTTTAATTTTATCTTCATTTGTATATTTTTATTGTTAATTTTTTTATTTTTTGAATTATCTATCAATTAATTTTTGTTTATTTTTGTATATACGTATACATATTTTTGCGACATTGTATGAGGGCGCATTCCCTTATATTGATTGGAGAAAATCATCTGTTGAGAAACAACAGAAAGGAGAACACCTGAAACAGTGGAAAAGTGTCCCCTCCGATTTGCAGCACAGCATCTGCTTGACCTCATATCTGAGTTCTACGACCAAAATTACACAGGGATTGATACCTCACATGACACTATATGCGCATTTTAAAAAACCGAAAGCCCAGAGGCCTTATTATGGCCGCCATTTTGAAATTTAGGCATTTTGGGGGGTGTTCCGGGGTCGGACCGTGGTAAACTTTTGGTATGTTGTTCAGGAGGACCTACTGATGACGTTTACATAGGAAAAGTTTGTTCAGCAATTTGTTCCGGGTCAAATCGTGTTTCTCCCTGACTAATAATGTTTAACAACGTTGTCACAATATATCTAAGAAATATTTATTGAAACGTTTTTTAATAATGTTCCAGAAACATTTCTAAAAACGTTTTGAAAATATTGTCTAAAATATAATGTCAGGCAACATTGCTGAAACATTGCTTAAACGTTGCTGCTTTACCTTTACAAAGCAATATCATCAAAAATGTTGCCTTGCAACGTTGCGGCAACGTACATATTGCTCCCTTGCCGGGCGGGATGTATTCGCGAGTTAGAATTCGTTCATGGTTTAGTGACCCATTGGACAATTGAAATGAAAAGAAACCATCTTTACTGTTTGTCTTGGGTCATTAGACCTGTAGGAATACATGCATAACAGGGCTTATATCACAATCAGTGGCGTAGCGTGAATGATCGATTATCGATATTCCTCCATGCGAACGTATGGGAAAAGATCGATTATTAAGGTGTTCCCTGTGAACACTCTATTTATTGACCCTTTTCCATATAGGTTGAAATGACGCATCAATCGATGTATCGCAAATCACGCCACGCCACTGATCACAATTAAGGTCCGTTTCTTTTTAGTTCTTTATTTAAATGTGACCAATCTTAATCCCTCTCCTATGTATGATCACAGTACAGTTGAATTTAATTGTAGCCACAGATCACCATCAAAATTAGGATTAAAATGGTCCCTCTTCCGGCGCACACTAATCTGCCGTGTGAGCCGTGCAAGCCTTCAGACGTTGCCAAGTTTCCTCCGATAAAAACCTAATTTACTGGGGAAAATTATGAATATTATTTCCCCAAAGTTTCAGACAGTTTTTAACGCAAATCTTACGCCTTCTTTTCAAGCAAACTTAATCTAAAATATCTGAAAATTCGAGGGAAAAATATGTATGAATGTTGTCAAAAATACATGTTTTATCAAGGGAAATGTGGCAACTATCGAATTTCGAATTTCTCGAATTTCATACAGCGTTCTTCCTTAGCACGGCGGTAATAACAATCATCTGAATAAGGTCAGGCTTTGCAATATCTATTTACGATTCAATTATAAATCGAAGGAGCCGACAGAACAGAACACAGACACAGACAGAACCCGATTTTAAAAGCATCTCTCCTGTATCCAGACCATAATCCGTACGTTGAGTTTCGAGCGCGATCCGGAATTATCTTCCGCGGCGGATGTCCGAGGGTTCCGGTAACCCGACCGTAGATTCCGGTTAAACAACACGTAGCTCTCGGAAGGAGAGCGATCCTTTGCTCGATATTGGATTCGCGAAAGAAGGACCTCGGCGGGCGCGGCGCGCGAAGACGGCTTTTGACTTTTAACGAGGAGATTAGCGTTACGCCCTTTGCTCCGGGAAGAATGAAATTAAAGCCAACTTGAAAGGGTTCGCAATTGAAATATGACGTCCCGAGCGCGCGCTTTCCCTTCGTCTCAGTCGAGGTCCAAGCCCAAGCGCCGCCACGCCGCTCTTCCGTCAGCCCAAAGATGCCGCATTCCTCCAGAAATCCCTCCTTTTGCGTCCAGATACAATGGAGCTCTTGCGTGTGTCACGGATTTTCCATTTAAGTACTTTCTCTAGCGTACAATTTTTTGTCAACCATAATGGTATTTTCTCATCTCAACTCTGGAGCTCAAAAAAACTCTCACAGTATTGAGGCGTTATGATGGAGGGGATATCCCACGCTAGTCTGGGATCCTGTACCTCTATATCAAGACAAACTCTCTATGCAAAAATACGGAGGTAATCCATTGGTAGGGTCGCCGTATTTTCATTTTTGGAATCCCCAAACAAATTGGCAGCCCCATTAATGTATTTTCTCTCTATCGTTGCATTATGAGTTTGCACTGATATAGAGGTGAACTCTTGGGATAGCATGGATACCCCCTCCATTACGGCCTCGATTTTGAGAGCTTCTTATGATCTTTGAGGTTAATTTCAGAGGGAAACAGTGGCACCATCGTGCTTCTCGCGAAATTTTACATGGAATCAGTACTCATACAGCAAATTTCTGACAAATTCAAGAGCTTCATATACAGTGTTACAGTGTTAAGCCACTATGTTCTAGGAACCAAAATAAAACTTTCCTTCCGTGAATTTTTTTCCGGAAGTGCTCTTTATGAGGACTACAGCCCTTCCCAAAGTTCTGAAAGAGAATCAGTTTTCCTGCATTTTGGCAACGGTGATGCACTGCTGACTCCCATAAAAATTGAATGCGCACATTATTAGAAACACTAAATTCATTCGTAATATCAGAAAAATCGAAATTTCAGTTGATAAGGAAGTTTCGAAGGCTTTCAAAACACCACCTTTTTACGCCAAAAACCTAAGTAATATGCTGTTTTAAGTCTAAGTCCTGTCCCCTTCTAGAATCCCATTTTTACTGAAATTTAAATTTCTTTCCAAGGTCACTGATGAATTTAGGGTATCAAACTATTCTTTTTTACCCACGAATTAATTTTCTGTTTCCAAAAACCGATTATACTTAGATGACTTACTTATTTATCATTATTTACGCACAACGGCCATTCCGGGCAGGCCGCCCATCTTCAGTCACCTGAGTAACCATCAATTAAGTAAATCATCCAAGAATAATCGGTTTTCGGATAAAAAAATAATTAATTTGTATAGAAAAAAGTGTTCATAGTGCCGATAGAGTGATAAAAAAATAGTGCAGTATGCTACAACATATCAAATTATGGGCGCGCATACCATTTTTCTTGAGATTCGGTGCACTACAGTTGCCAGAATGCAGAAAGAACGAGTTTTTACCCAGTGCTTGAACCCTAAGCTAGAAATATTGATCTTTAACTTAAATCTGCAAATATTAGGTATCGTTCTTACTTTATTTGTAAATTGAGTTCTAACTCTTTATGAAACCATGATTCATACATATTGGCAAACAAAAGCTGAGTATAAAAATACATACAATATCTACCAAGCACGTGAAAGTCTTTTTGTTTTTTTGTTTTTTTTTTCGTTTTTTTGTTTTTTTTTTTAATTCAGAATTTACTGACGTGGCAACACTTCAATTTAGATGTGTCTAGAATTCATCTCAGCTCGACTTGAAAATTGTATCATTTAATCAAATCCACTGCTACAGAAAAATATGGCTCCATTCTAAAAATTACTCTCCCTCTCATTCTCAAAGTGCTTAACTCCTCGTGCGTACGACCAGAGTCTCCTTAAAAGCGGCTCTCATGGGGATCCACACTATGTGCACTGAGACAACGGCCGAACAATCTACTTGAATAAGACTAATTCAAAAAAATAGATATTTTACTCGATACGGGTGCAAACTTCTTAATACATTGGGAACATTTGGACCGCGTTTAACAGAATGGAACCAAGCCACATCAGCTATTGCCAAATTTAATTGGGCAATTTAATTTTTTACGAGAGAATGTTTGTGTGGATTCCTTTGAAAATTTTAAGGAATTTGCTTTGTACCGTAGAGAAAATCCACTGAAAGCACGAAAATCCGTACATCCGTTTTCGTGTAAAAAATTAAATTGCTCGATTAAATTTGGCAATGGCCGATGTGGCTTGGTTCCTTTCTGTTTAACGCGGTCCATTTCTTCCAAGAACAGTAGATTGTGGATAAATTGGACTACATTTTGCTGCGAAGAACAACTATTTCTGCTTCATTTAAGAAACAACACAACGTGCCATTAATTTCTTTACGCAGATAAGGGCTCTTACCGATGAGCTAGAAATAGGAGCTCTTTATTGCTAAATGTACTCTGTATGTGACATTAAATTCTCTTTGCAAGATTGCAGATCTGGAAACAGTAGTTCGTAATTGGATTTGTATAGCCCAACTCCACCATATAAATATGATTTTGAAAGTAACGCCCAAAAAGTATTCAGATCCTATGATTAAAGTTTCGATTGATTTATAAAATTAAACTCAAGATCTAATCAATTTGAGTCACATTTGACAACGTAGAAATACGCAGCAAGAGCCGTGGAATCCGTTCAGGGGGAATATAACAACTTTTAAATTTAATTTGAATGAGGCCGCTTTTATTTATGACCAATATTTATTCTATTAAAATACTACCAGCCGTCCCCTCCTTTTTCACGGCGCCTCGATATAATGAAACCACAATGTCTCTGCCGCTTTATATCTCCTCTTTATATTATCTCTAAAGTGTCGTGCTAAAATGACTTTTCGGGCTAAAACCTTCTCATTGAAAGATTATAATTCATGCACAGCTGCTCTCTTTTTATGCGTCACAAGGGGGTTGCCTGACCCATGGCAACGCAGGACTCAGGTTTAAGAAAGAAGCAGAACGAGAAAGATACATTGAAAACTGTATTGATAACTCTATTATATACCTCTATACTCATACTCTATACTTATATACTCTATTATTTACCTTCAGGAAAAAAATTTCAAGCCAGTATTTTCAGTGCCTACCAAGGCATTGTAAACGTAATTAAAAGTAACATAAATCGGGCGTCAAAAGACATGGGCTTGATCTATATACAAGCATTTTCAACACATCAGTGTTGAAGAGCACTCTCTCATCAAGGTCTATATTAGCAGAGGATATAATTGATTTTGAAAATACAAAGAAGGAAAAAAAAGAAAAATATACGTTGATTGTAATGAATATGTATAGACATCGAGTTGCTCAACGCACGCTGTCGTTCTATGACATCTAAACGCTACATATATCTATCTTATTCCCAGAGATTGTTGGGCAACGGACATCGGACACCGCAATATCTCTTTATAGACGCCCTGCCACCTTCCCTTTACGGGACGTACCCCGTCCCCGTTGCCTCTTCTCAAGTGGTACCCAATCCAAAACTTGTTCGGGCAACCTCTCCTCCGAAATTCTTTGCACCAAAGGAATGTTCACTGTCCAGGCAGTTATGCTGGTATGGGCGTTCAAGGATAGATAAGTTTTGGAAAAGCAAATACAGCACTTTAGTCCAAGTTCTCCATCTTGGATTTGGAATTTCGAAAATTTGGCTAGAAATTCGAGCTCCTCGTCGGAGAATGCCCCCTGATATCGAGTTGCACAAACATGGAAGAACATTCAGAATGTACAATAATTATTTGTGGTTCAGCCGGATTGATCAGAGCACCATAAAGTTTGCCATTTAATTACCATTATTTAGAAGAAGGAAAAAACAGCAGAACAAAATTACATTGTAAACCGTCCATAGGACCACAGAAAATTCGCTATGAAAATTCCTAGTCCAAAAGTCGCACATGGCGATCATCTTAAATTTGCGTTTTTGCGGGAGTTGGGTTAGCTTAGGTCACGCAACTAAACTAACTTCGTGGTGAGGCATGATGTATCATGCACAATTGAAGGCGCGCTACCAACGAAAAATGTGTAGTAAAAGAAGCGATAAATGATAAACTGATGAATTATTGATGCATTAATGTATGTAAGAGTCGCTTTTACAGTGTACTAGAGCGCTTTGCGACGCCTAACCGCCACAGGAATCTGTCATGGTAGATATTCTTCGGAAGTATGATTGAGGAAAAGGTTGATGAATTGATAATTTGATGAATTTCACATACTCAGTAAGAGTGTATCTGTAAATTAATTACATTTAAAAGAAGCAAAATATGGTGAAGTTATTATCGTTAGTTGAAGAGAAAACTTGAGAGGGGAAATAATTATGAAAGTGCACGTTATTAATCGTCTGAAAGATTGCAGAAAGTTATTTAATCTTAAGATTACAAAAGGTCGTTTGTTCTCAAGTTAGCTATAAAGTCTGCACGCACGATAGTTTTCAAATAAAACGCATTTGATACCATTTTCGGATGTGACAGTTTCCAAACATAAAAAAAAGATATGTTTCATCTCAGAGACTTGCTGCATTTCTATGGCAATTTAAACGAGTTCCATTTTGCTGCTCTTCTCGTGGATTGAACGAGACAATTTTGGATATTGGCTATCCGCAATTAAAAATGTTGACGTGAAAGTTAATACTGAAGAGTCAAGATATTGAATAAAGACATCAGCATTCGTTTCATTTAAATTTTAACGAAGCACGAAGCAACTGCTGAAGACATGATTGGTCTTCTTCACAAATCCCGTCACTGGCGCGCCTTCAACTGCGCATGATACTTCATGCCTCACCACGAAGTTAGTTTAGTTGCGTGACCTAAGCTAACCCAACTTCCACGAAAAAACGCAGATTTGCGATGATTGACAGGGGCAACTTTTGAAATAGGACTTTTCATAGCGTGATTTTCTGTGGTCCTATGGACGGTTTACAGTGCAATTTTGTTCTGCTGCTTTTTTCCCCTTCGAAATAATGGTGATTAAATTATAACATCTATAGCGCTCTATAATCAGTCCGACCGGATCACAAATAATCGCATATCAATAATGTACTTCAATGTTTGTGCAACTCGGCGGAATCACGTGGTATTTTTTGACGGAGAGTTAGAATTTTCAGTTAAATTTTCGATATTCCGAAATCCGAAATGGAGGAAAAAGCTATGAATGGAGCTAAAATGCTACCTTGGCTCCTGTTCATCGGTTTTAACGGAAATCGGCAACAGGAGGTATTTCATTACTGATTTTTCTAGGAAAAATTCAAAATTTTAGAGCCCAAGATGCGAGACGTGGCCTAAAGTGGTATATTTGCTTCTCCAAAGTATCCATCCTTGAAATCAACTTATATTTTTCTTTTCATTTAATTTCAAAATCAATTTCACCCTTAGCTTACATAGAAACTTGATATGGGTGCATGATGCTTCATGTCTCATTACGAAGTTAGTTTATCAGTTGCGTTACCTATTCAAATCCGACTCCAACAAAAAATATGCAGATTCCTGATAATAATCGCAGAGCCACTAATATTTAACGGTATGAGGTCAATATCATATTACCACACTCAAAAAAAAAAAAAACTCCGGCGACTGGACCCGGTTGTTCTCGATGTTCGTGACTCCAATGTTACCGGGTCGTGAGAACGTAATTTCTGGGCACAGAAGCCGGAGTCCGCCAGGGGTATTACGGGCTGCGAGGTCGGTCGATCGGGTACTGCCCAGCCGGAAGCTCCGGCTTCCACGGTCAGAATTCTCGGTCTGCCCGGCCGGAGTCCGATACTCAGTTCTCGGGAAAATGGCGTCACCATCGGATTAAAATTGAGACGGCCCCGTGCAAATTCGCAGAAAATTATAATGTTTTACGTCAATTTTATTCAGTGCGTGAATTTAAAGTTGCCGCCAGCCTTCGACATATTTGGGAGCGATCGAGCCACCATTCCGCGTTGTTTATTGAGGTTGGAATCTAGTCTCTAGTCATAGTAATTTGCTTGTCATTGCTCATTACGTGTGTTCGTTTTTCGTTTAATTTTGGAGGTTTTCAATCTATTTTCTTGATTCTGTGTGGTGCACGATTGATTCTAAAGTTCTGTGTGATAACGTTTGTCAAATACTTCCAGAAATGCGACGGGAATTAAGTTAAAATTGTCAGTTTTGGTAGCAGTACACTGAAAAAAATAATCGGTGGGATTTACCAGAGTTTGGGTGTTATTTACCATACTGTCTACTTGATTTTTTACACAGTGAAGCTGCAGCATAGTTACCAATATACCGGTATGGTAAATAACACGATACGGCTGACACTATGCGACACAGTGCCAGTGTGGCGTTCCCGACTGACTAGTATGGTAATTTCAAGCATCCAGATGCTGCGACAAACCTTGTAGATTCTAAAATCCACTCATCTTATATTATTAAATGCTTTTGATGAAAGTCGTGGATATTTTACTTACATCTTACTTTTAGAAATTCCGTTA
Organism: Bemisia tabaci; assembly: GCF_918797505.1. Taxonomy (NCBI): domain Eukaryota; kingdom Metazoa; phylum Arthropoda; class Insecta; order Hemiptera; family Aleyrodidae; genus Bemisia; species Bemisia tabaci. Next base: position 63,924,509 of record NC_092795.1, on the reverse strand, counting down.
CATACACAATCAATGGCAGTTAAAGACAGTTTCAACGAGAAATAGCAGATAATTGCTTCACTGATTTCAAGTAAATGATACCAAAACCATACTTGTTATTCGCGTTAAGGTATCATTTACAGACTAAATCAGATCCACGGAAAATTTAATTGCATATAATAAATAGATAGTTCAAAATATACCCACAAAAAGACACTACATGAAAATCCAATCGCACGGTTCACGGTGGGGCAGAAGCTGCCAAATTTTGCTTAAAGTTACAGTTAAACATCAATCCCACGCACATTTGTCTCTTCATCTGAGTATGTTGAGCTTCGAAAATTTTAACAAGAATATAGATATACCTACGAACGAAGTATTCAAAAATCACTTCTAGTCGATTATTTTCAAATTACTTCCGCACTTTTATGTTTTCGAAATGACTTTACACAGAACCGATATTCACTGGATTGCAGAACAACTTTGCGAAGGTTTTCAAATTTTCAGGATTCCTTCACTTTGCAAGCCAGATTCATTGTAGCAACTCCTAACCTCCAGAAATTGGTCGATACGAATAACGAAAAAATCTCAGAAAATGTATGTGGCAGATCAATATAGATAGATTCGAAGAGAAGACGGTAGCTTTAGGGACAATTCGAACACAAATTTGGGCAAATTACGCGTGGATTCACATGGATTAATATGGATCAATAAAACACAGCCACGGACTCCGACCCTCAACGTGATAAATTTATAACTGACAAACAGACAAACGAAAAATGGCGGACCACAGACCGCAGCGCAGTCAAGCGGGAGCTCTCACCACGCTGACTATACCAGTACTAGGGGGCTACGCCCCCTGGCCGCTACGCGGCCCAACCCCCCGAAGGCGCTCCGCGCCATCAATGGGCCGCTTCGCGGCCCTATTTTCACCCTCCTATTAGTATTAGTTTTATTTTTCCCCTAAAAAAATTCGATATGAGGTATACTTAATAGAATGAAATAATTTTTGGTTTTGATGAATAAAGAAAAAAAAAATTTTGAAGTCAAAAGGACGCGTTTTGGAATGACTGCTTGATGAATTATTACAGTAAAACAACGGTCTGTTTAAATCGGATAATTATTAAGTATCTCTGGAGGCGGGGACCGAACCCACACCTTGATCAATGTGGACACTTCCGACGTCGCGTCGCGTCGTAGACGACTCGGCCACCGCTCGTCTTGAGGTAATGGGCGGAAATCTTGTGTAGATAAGTGTAGAGCTGATGCGCAGGCTACACACCTACTGCGCAACCTCCTCGACCACTGCGCATCCTCCCGCGCATAGCGGTAGCAGTCCCGGAGCACTCTGTAAATTCACTCACTTTAATAACGTGATTTTAAAAAAACCTGAGTCCTTTTTCCAAAATCTGATTAGAGCGGGCTCATCTAGAGCCTATTACCTGTCGACTTACGCAAAAATCATGGCAATCGGCCCAGTAGAATGCTCAAACAAACTATGACAAAACACATAAATTTACATTGTTTATATGGGAGAATTCGCAACTTTACCACGTAATATAAAAAAACCTGGGCCATATTTTCAAAATCTGAAAAGAGTTGGCTTATCTAGAGACAATTGCCCGTCAATAGCCGCAAAAATCATGAAAATCGGCCCGGTAGAACGCTGGAACTAAGCGTCACCAGTTTCGCAAAATTAGGAGGTCTTGGAGCTTATAGTATAGATGGTAAATTTAACCTACCAACACCATGACCAGTCGCATACAGATGCCTACAGATATCAAACGCAAGTGTTACCATGTTATTCCATACTTTTAACTCATCGTATGGTAAAAAATACCCAGCTGATGGTGAGAAATACCTAAACGATGGACAGACACACCTAACTGATATTTACAATCCGGGTATGGTAATTTTTATATCGAGTATGATTCTCACTTTCATCTAGATGCTTAAATCGACCATTATTTGGCTTTTTATCACCATATTTTTTTTTTACTATACCATTATGGTCAATCCCACTTCCACTTTTTTTTCAGTGTACACTGAGCTCATATCCTCTCCTTCTGTAAGTTCGTTTGCAATTCACTTATTTTCCCCCTACTAAGGGAAAGAACTTAAATCAAAGAAAATGAATAAATTACCTGCCACGCATCTTCCCACAGAGTAAATTACCGCCACACTAAAATACTGATAATGTAGGTACGAGAATGTTCATTTAATGCCCAACTGTATTCTGTCACTTTTGCTTTGTTCTGCCTGTGTAAGAGGATACAGTTTTTATTCCATTTCGATCTAATCTCTAACTTATAAGTGTTTTCAACTGTGAGTAGTATTGCAGTCTCTGATATCTCCCCTCTCTGTTACAAAAACAGCTGTTTGATAGCGGAAACTGTACCCGTAAAACGTAGAACCTATCCTATGCGCAGATTATCTATAATAGTGAGAGCAAGCTCGAACGTTGTTGCTGTGAATAATCTCTCTGATTCCATATCCCAATCCTAGGTAGCTCAGTGTTGCTGTAATACTGGTAAAATTTTGTGTGAATCGCGCTTCACTTTGCTGAAGGGAAGATCTATAATTTTAACAAGTGTGACAATTTTCGGTGGTATATTTCTTCGCTAATATTTTGTGGAAATTGTATCCGGTAGTTATATTGCGGAGAGTTATATCTTGAAGTTTTGTCAACTTTTACAACTGAATTTACACCTTGAAATATTCTCAACCTCATTTTCAAGATTCTGAAGCTCTTCTAGTCGTAAGAAGTAAAAATCTGTAAGTACCTAGACCTACGCCAGTGGTTTTCCTTTGTTAATCATTTAGGTGATTTCCTACTTTGCATTCGTATTTTTTATCAAGAGATGAACCAGGATTTGTTTTTCACAAATGCTGAATTCTCATTGAGTGAAAGTAATTACATTTATTGAGAACGGGCTGCCAAGTGATAAAAATGATTTTTCAATTTACATTTTTGCTGCAATGAGTTTTAGAAATTTATCACCTTGGGGGCAGTCTATTTTAAAACTAAAATAGGTAGCAAGAATTTTTGATCTATCTACATTTGTTCCCCCATGTCTCTGTGGTTGGACTATTTCCATAACATTGTACCCAGTTAATTGAATATTGATGGCTGATCAAACTGCTCGTGAAAATACATAAAACATATTTGCGCAGGGCGGCTTCGGTACTTGCTGGACTGGCTGGAGATACAAATTTTCCTATTATCCCAAAAGCTGAAGTAAAGTTATTGTCAACCTGATATGAGCCAAAATGAGTGAAATAATTTTCCAATTTTTTGTTTGTTTTATCCATGAAACATTGACAAGTATTCCACAGACTTAATAAGCAATATAGTCAACTGCTTCACATCTATGAACTTTACTCATCTGTGTCCTAAAAATAAATTCGAAGGTATATTTTGCAAAGTTAAGAATCAGCCGAATACTTCCAAGCCAAGCGGATTCTGCTATCTAAAAAATCAGAGTGCTTTATTTTTTTTAAGGAAGGCTTGCAATATTAAAGTTAGGTTTTTGAAAATCTCTCTCGATTTCTCTACACGATGAATAAGCTAACATTCATGTGCTGCTTTACTTACTTACTCAATAAGAGAATTACTTATCTCTTTCCTCAAATTAACTTGCTGAACTATCAGCCAAGAAGTTCAAATCTCTCTTGATATCTTAAACATGATCAACAAGCTAAGGTTCATATCCTCCTTTTCTTTCTCAGTCAGTGAAGTATCCATCACATTCCTGAAATTAAATTGTTATGAACTATCAACAAGGAAGTATATACCTATTTTAAAAAAATTAGTGTCCGCCCGGAACATTCCGGGTTTTGATAGCCCGGAATTCGCGGCTATGGAAGCCATCGGTGAATGACGTTCACAGCCGCGCGTCCGGAGGACTCCGGGCGTTCGGCGCCCGGAGCACTCCGGCCGCCGGACGCGGAACGGACGGTATCTGTATATAGCCCGTACAGTCCGTGCTCCGGGTCCATTACTTTCGGCTCGCACGGCCGGAGGTTTTTTTGAGTGCACATTCAGCAATGGACCAACTGGACAGGATAGAAAATAAACACTGCGAAGCATTTTTTCTTGAAAGAATTTCATGCGAGACACTTTAAACACACCGAAAACTTTCAAAAGTGCCTCATGAATGAGAAATAAACGTCCGCAGTTTACAGTATGTTGGACATTTCCTTGATTTTACCTCTCTGTCACCAGAATATTCTGGAAGAATTTCAATGTACAAAGCTAACATGTTCCTTATCGAAAAAAATAATATAGGAAATATTTTGAAACACTGTAATGGAGATACGTGGTGGCGCATTTTAGCCATCGATATCAGTTCACATAACTGACGGTTTTTTCTTGGAGATACCAAATAACCCACCGCCGTCAAATACTCTGTTCTGGAATTGCTTGTTGCTGAGTAGTGACCACTGATGTAGATAAGCAAGAAACGCGCTTCTGTCGTGCTCGACGAGGAAGGAACCGACACCGACTGCAACTATGCAACACGGCACTTATGCGCCCGCCTTTCTTTTCATAACGCTGGGTCTTTTGAGTTCGACGCGAGTGGCCATTATGCGCGCTGCCTTTGAATAATTATCTGAGCTTTCCGTGTCATTTAGCACTCACGGAGTCGCAGTCCGGTGAAAAATGCCCCCTTCCCTCTTTGCCCGCAACAAAGGCCAGGACCAGTCGATAAGGAATCCTACGCTAATTTGCTTTCTTTACAGCAGCGCCTACCGGCCTGGGGACCTTTTTTCCCCTCAATACACTCACAGCTTTGGACGAGAGTGCCTTCAAATGAAAATTGCAGTGAATAGATTCGAGGGAAAATGGAATGGAAAATGAACTTGGACTTTCGATGATTCAGTTCTTTTTTTTACCAAATACGGAGGATAATTGAAATGCTAATTGGAATACATTTTGCGACAAGGAACCTTTTTTTTTTTTGTTTCAAATCAGAGACAAAATTTGAATGGCATAATGCAAAAAGAAATCATAGTTTGTTGGCAAAGAGGAGGCTTGTTTACTCCAAAGTTACCCCGTTTAGGACAATGGGGCGTGAGTGCTTATGAAAACTTCTGGTCATATGCGTGGAAATCCAACGAGAGCCAACTCAAGGTTTGTATTGTATGTAAATGTTCTTTCTTATCATTTAAAATTGCTCATGACAGGTTAGAACTTGAAATAGTTTTTCTAATGACTATACTTTTATTCAAATTACAGGCACAAAACTATGAATTAGTCCGCAACTTTGGAGCGTTTTTTTACCACAATATGTTTACCAATACTCTCTTTTAATTAGAAAAAAAGTACCTGAGCCACTTGGAACGTATTTCACGAGATAATAAAGAATATTTCCCTGTGGAATATCAAAAGACAAGTTTGCGAGCCAACTCCACAAAACTCGCAGTCATGGTTAATTTTCCTCACTGCAATGACGTCCTTTTTGCCGTGGAACCTCACAAGCGTTCCCAGTCAAATCATTTTTATCGGCCTATTTAATTTTTTTTAAACTTTTTTTTTGTTTAATATTTTTATTCATTTCAAAAGTTAATTTTGATATGAGGATTAAAGGACTGAGAAGCGCTTTAAATTGCGAGTCTCGAGAGGAGTGAAGAGATGCAAAAATATGATGAGGTGAAATGAAAAGAGTCGGTGACCCGGACGCGAAGTTGCCGCGGGAAGAGGAGATGCTGAAAAGCTATGGAAAGTTTCAACTCGCCTGAAATTCACTTCCTCGATTCACACACGTTCATGAGGAGTCTCGTTGAACACAGAGTGGCTAGTTATCGGTGCAGTTTCTTGAGTGGTTCCAAAGAGACAAGTTTCCTGGGACTTTGCTCCTATTTTTGCCCGATTTCTGGGCAAAAATCCTCTAATCATCATTAAGTGTAACCGTCCACGGGCAAATTTTTCGGCCTCACAAAACATTTTAACGATCCTGTTTTACAATGTAGGCGAAATAATCGGGTGACGAAAAGGTTGAGTTTAGAGATCAACGCTGGTTTTTGCCCAGTGATTGATGAGCAACTTGTTTAGCATATGATGAGATGATTGCGATGAATGTTGGAGTGAGCACTTCGTAAGACAAGTTCTTGAAGATTACTTCAGATTTGGTGAACCAATTACTAATCTTTTGCGGGCCATCATCGTAATTAGGTGGATCTGAGAGTCGCCTTCAAAAATTACATATTTTTCTGTCTCAAATTTCCTGCTGAGAGGGAAAGGAAAAGCCCGAATAATTTCAACAGCAAATCACAACTTTGACTCGTTCGTAGAAAGCTCCCTCTTTAGGGGGAGGACCCTCTTGTCAGATGGCATCGAAAATTTCCCATCCGTGAAAGTTATCTCCAAGACACTTACGTCGGATCGAACGAAAAAACAACCCGTTTTTCCACGAACCCCGCGAAAGGAAGAGTGAGTCGCAAGCGGATTTTTCGCGACTTGACAAAGACGGAGAAAGGTCGTCGGATAATGATCGTGCAAGAGTTCGTGATCAAAATCCATCGAGGAATCCGGGAGATAAAAAATAAAGGGTCTGGCCCGCGTATAGCGTCTCATCGGTGTTGCCGAATCGAGCTGTAAACCAGGATTTCAGGGGACCGAGCGGTGTAACGTGCGGCGAGAATTGGCAAAGTAAGGAGCGACTGACAATTTGCCGTGTGATACGTACACGGAGAAGTGCAGCGGAGCACGTGACTCGGCGCAATTTCGTGTGCCGTGCGAATCCGTTTCACCGCGACCCTCCGAATAAAAATTCGCATTATGTCTAGTCGCTGCAAATCTACATGCATAGGGTGATCCGTTGAAGCCAAATTTACCGTCTTTTGTGTCGTATGAGGGAGATCTTCGGTAATCAAAAATATGTAAATGAACGTAAGTCTAGTATAATAAGCTTGTTAAGAAGTACCTGAACAATTGAGCCTATTCTAATACAAATTAACAGAAGAGTGTTTACAAAATTGGGAGAAAACCCCAACACTAAATGGAAATTTTGAGGAAATAAAGAAAGGTGGAGAAAAAAGTCCATCGCCGGATCTCCATGGGTGGAGGGGGGGGGGCGAAGAAGGAATAGGCGTCGAGTTTAAGGGAGTGCGTGCATTTGAAAAGTTTTAAAGGATGAACATTCAAAACTAAATTTGTAAGAGAGGGTAGGATGCAGTGGCAAAGGTATTTTCGATTTTCTTGGTAAATTGACTGCAATATACAAGGACGTTTTCAACAGTGAAGAAATAATTTGGACAAAATCTGCAAGAGGGAGCGATTTGATTGAAACATCAAAAAACTATGGAGCACATTTGGAAGATTAATTCTGCAAATAAGTTAATTTAGAGCTTGAGATTGTTGAAATTAAAATTGAGTTCAAGGGTGGTATTTGAGTGTAAAAATTCCGGAGAGATACTTCAAGAAAATTCCGACTCATTTTAAAGGGGGATTTTGTTTTTTAGATCGGTTTGGGGTGAGGAGGATGGAGTTATTCCACCGCTGCCCTCCCATAATAACGCCTTTGATCAAATACCTAATTTTGATTTTGTTTCCCCCTAAGCTATGACCATTTTTCTTTCGGAAGGTCACGATTAAAATAAAATAAACAAAGGTACATGTCAAGCATTGCCCTTCGTTAACGTTGAACATTACTTCAAGACATCAAACCGCAAGTTTTACGGGGCCAAGATTAGTTTTCCTCACTTTCATCCGCCATTACTACCTCCGGAGGAAAATCGCATAACTCAACTGGCAACCGTTGGCAGATACGCGGCTCTTACGAAGCGCGCCAAATTAATCCCGAGCCCGAGCAGAAGAACGATGAGGGCACCCACCACGGCCGGGTCAATCTAGGAGGTAATTCAAATTTCATAACCTCTGAAAAAAAACGGACGCCGAGCCGGTAACTGTTGCTTTAATCGGGCGAAGTTGAGAGTTACGGCTGCAAAAAATGGGGCAAGTTGGAAACTCGGGCGAGTAAATAATGCGGAATTATGCTGGTAACACGTAAATGGCGATTTAATTACGGCCGGGACAGAGCTTGCTGAAACTCAATTCGCACCGGCGACGAGTCCTTAATAAGAAAATAATCCTAATCCGGCCACAACTCATAGTTGCGAAACAATATACTAGTGACACCCGCCCCTCGCCTCGTCACCATTGCCATGTGGCCGAGGAAAATCGATTTGAGCTACGCGGGGTGGAAACCGAATCATATGGCTTTCTCATAAACCGAGTAAGTATATTGGAAAAAGAAGTCTCTCCGATCCATAGTCTCGACTTTTGAAAAATTTGACAAGGAAAAATATTCTTGATTCAAACGGGGGTTTGCTTTAATCGAAAGGAATTACGCTTGAATTGGGAGGTTTGGCTCTCAATTCGAGCAGAGGCCTGATTCTATCAAGAGTATTGTTTCTTGTCTTTGCTAAGCGTCTGAACTCTGGATCCAAGAGACTTTTGGCGCGTATACGTAGTATACCGCCTTTGCGATCGTTTCGACCCCCCACTCGATACAATAACCGAGTCCCTTAGTTCCTTACCAAAAAGTGACTGCCACATACTTCTGAGATTTTCCAAAGCGTGTAAAAAGTTTACAAATCCGTCAATAATTATGATTTAAAGTTTTTTTCTCATTCTGGGGCTTTCTAGTTTATGTAAAATGAATACCAAGAGTCTACGTTACTTGATTTTTTTTAAAAAAAACCTAAGAATGCTCCGCGCTGATTTAAAATTACACTGAAAAAAACACTCCGGCCATGGAAGCCGTTCTTACGGGCTATATAGACATACCGTCCGTGTTCCCGGCTCAGAGGCCGAAAGTTCCGGGCGTAGCACCCGGAGCACTTCGACTGCTCCGGGTGCTACGCTCGGAACTTTCGGCCTCTGAGCCCGGAACACGGACGGTATGTATATATAGCCCGTAAGAACGGCTTCCACGGTCGGAGTGTTTTTTTCAGTGTATCTACAACAGCTACAAGCAAAATCTTGGAAGCACTATTTCTGACGAACTGCCGGACCGATCAGGATGATCTTTACATGTATGTCATCGGTAGTAGATGTAGATGAGCAAAAAATTATGAAACCCCGAACTTTTAATGTTGTAGAGCTTTTAAAGCTCATGTCACTTAAGTCCAATGTTAATAGCGTGAGAAATATGTCGTTTCCGCTAGAAACGTCAGTGTGGGACTCAACCTGAGTGACTCGAATAAACAATAAAACAATGGAAAAGCTCGTGAAGGGCTCCTCATTTGAAGAGTTGAGGAACGGTGCATAGCTCAGAGTTCAAGGTTCAATGTCCAAGGTATAAGGTTTAACTCAATTTTTCCTGCATTCTTCCGGCTTTGATTTGTGGCATTGGTCAATTTACTTGACTGCTGAATTTTTATTAATATTTACAGCAGATAAACAGCAGATACAAAGTGAGAAGGCAGGCGCTGCGTCGCGTCGGGACGGACCAAATATTATTAACTCTTAACGGTCAAAATCCGATTTTTTTTTTTTTTTTAATCAGGTATTTAAAAATAACATAATAAACGGAAATATCTCCAGTAAGTGGACTGTTAAATTATGTACATCCAGCTATTCCTCATCATTTACAAATCTGAGTGTTACGTCAAAAATTTTGAAATCGATGCAGCTCGAACACAAAATGGTGCGTTAAAATGGAAGAACATTTTTGCCTATACATATGCATATAGGGCCCGCGAAGCGCGCCTGAGGGCGCGAGGCGCCCTCCCGCGGGTTGGGCCGCGTAGCAGCCAGGGGGCAGGGCCCCCTAGTATGCATATACAGGGTGTCCCAAAAGTCCGTACCCCCCCTCGTAACTTTTGAACGGTTAGAGATAGAAAAACGAAACTTTGGGAATGTTTCTATCTTTAAGGGGTCCATCTTCTAGGGGGGTCAAAATTGTTGTCTCCCTCTCAGGGGGGGCGCGGGGGCCCCCAACTTTTTTTTTTCAAATGGTAACCCCTATGTTGTGATACATCATTAGAAAGAACATAAAAAATTAAGAATTTTGGCGCAAACCGCAAATCAATATCTTAATTTTTGACCGAGTTATGATAGGTCAAAGGTCAAATTTGACCTATTTTCAAAAAATCATATCTCCGGTTCAAATTATCGTAAAGAAAAAAATAAAACGAGAAAATTTACTAAATTGTGAGCACTTTCAAGTAATAATCACAGAAATTACTTCAAACTAATTTTAAGGGGGGTTTCGGACCCCCAAAAACGTCATTTTAAAGGTCATACGATATTCTCGCGAAATGAGTCAATTTCTACTTACATTTCCTCAACATTATCTTAGTAAGTTCAAAATTAGTTCAAAATTGCGTTTTCAAGTCCCCATATTTCGAGGAAAGTTCAAAAAACGAAATTTAAGGTAATTCAATTCAACCATTTAAATTTTATTTTTTTTAAAACTTTGTTCGAAATTTGGGGACTTGAAAACGCAATTTTGAACTTACTAAGATAATGTTGAGGAAATGTAAGTAGAAATTGACTCATTTCGCGAGAATATCGTATGACCTTTAAAATGACGTTTTTGGGGGTCCGAAACCCCCCTTAAAATTAGTTTGAAGTAATTTCTGTGATTATTACTTGAAAGTGCTCACAATTTGGTAAATTTTCCCGTTTTATTTTTTTCTTTACGATAATTTGAACCGGAGTTATGATTTTTTGAAAATAGGTCAAATTTGACCTTTGACCTATCATAACTCGGTCAAAAATTAAGATATTGATTTGCGGTTTGCGCCAAAATTCTTAGTTTTTTATGCTCTTTCTAATGATGTCGTATCACAAGATAGGGGTTACCATTTGAGAAAAAAAAGTTGGGGGCCCCCGCGCCCCCCCTGAGGGGGGGACAAGAATTTTGACCCCCCTAGAAGATGGACCCCTTTAAGATAGAAACATTCCCAAAGTTTCGCTTTTCTATCTCTAACCGTTCAAAAGTTACGAGGGGGGGTACGGACTTTTGGGACACCCTGTATACATAGAAGCAAACGAACTGATTCGAGGATTACTGAGCAGGTCAGCACTCTTCGAATGAGAATTTCACTCCTCCGTTTTGTTTAAAACGTTGCACAGACAGATATCTACACCCCTGTTATGCTTTTCAAAATTTTGGTGGACTCTCAGGATACCGCGGGATATCCCTCTGTCACAGCCTCAACGTTGATACCTTATTTTGAGCTTTGGAGTTGCTTTTAGAGAAAGCCTGTGGCACCACTGTGTTTTTTGCAATATTTTAGGCAAGAAAAAGTAGTTGAATCGTAAGTGTCCCGTAGCCTCTACACGCAAGAGATCCATTGTGACACCTACACTATCTTCTCAGTCTTAAAAACCGATAACTCTGAGTTGACCTGGACCCTGGAGAACCCAACCGTTGGTCTGCACTATAACCTTGCTCGTAGCGTCTCAGCATGCGGTTTAATGAAAATAATATTCCGAGCAAAACGCCATTAAACTTCGCGGCAGCGGGTAAAAAGAGTTTCGCCTTCCACCACCACCGGCGCCGCCGCGCTGGCTGTGGCGCCGTGTGCGGAATCGCCGAGGCCAAGTTGGCCGCGGGGAGAGGACTGATATAAATTCAATTAGATGGCGGGCCCGAGCCCGGGACTGGCTGGAACTTGAAGAAAGACGCGGACTAGTTTAAAACTAAGGAAAACTGGGAAAGAGCTAATCTTGGCCAACTTTTAAATCACGATTGATCAACCTGAGCCTGCACGTTCCCTTCTCCTCGCTCCACTTGCCCAGTTTCATTGACGACCTTTACGCTCCAACAGTGAACTTTGATTGAGTGGGCGGGCCGCCCTTCTTTTTACTCAGCATCTCATTAACATCCATCAACTATTCTCCTTTTTATTTTTATCTGCTTTATTGCACTTCTCTTTACTTTTTTTTTTTTTTTTTTTTTTTTTTTTTTTTTTTTTTTTTTTTTTTTTTGAATGCACTTAGCAATACGGAACTACTATTGTTGACACAAGTATAAAAAACACACATATCGTTATAGGGAGACTAATAGCACATATGACGTCTTTAAAATAAGCCCCCCCCCCCAAAAAAAAAAATGGTTCCTAATAGAAAACTGTGGTTCCGTTATCCATACACTCTATGTAGATCGAGGAATTAATTGTCGTTGAATAGAAACCTCGTCAGTGTAGCTAGAGCTTTTTCCTGAAAAAGCCTTGCCTCCAACTTAGTACGTACATTCCTTAAAATTTGCAAAACTAGCAATATTTTGTGTTGGGTATTCATCCAAGAATCTATCTCCAAAGCTATAGATACTGTTAAATTTTACTTGAAAGCTCGTGAAAATTGCCCTTTATTAAAGGTACATCAAAGGTCACCCTTTGTCACAATCTAATCCATATATGTGACCTTCTCGGGAAAAGAGTTGATTAAAGAACTACTATCATTCGAAACACCGATGCTACAGACAGACATGGCACGCTCTTGTCGTAAATTTACTCTGTGTATCTCAAGCATTTTCTCAAAAACAATTCCGCCTTGAGCTTTCTGCTAACACCATAAATCACTCACTAACCCGCTTTAGGACTCTTCGCTTTTTTGAGACTGTAAATTATCTGCTCTTTATCGTAATTTGACGCTTGTTACGGTAGAGTATCAAACAATCAATTAAGGACTGATAAAACAGTCGAATTAAATTAGAAGACAACGCTGAGCCAGAAAATATCCTCTATTATTCGCTGTTACTAATCGGCGGCGTTTTGGCAGAGAGAAGACCACTAAAGAAATTTTCTCGGAAAATTATCAAATTTAGGATCAAATAAGGCTTTCATAGACACCCGTACTTTTAAGAGGGAAAAAAGGAAAATTGGCGTCTTGAAAAATATTACCTACTATAGGTAAAAAATGGATGTTTCGCACTTTCAAGAACATGGCTATAGTCCATTGAACACATGGTAACAACTTACAACATGTTTTCATAGATGGCGATAGCCAACTCCGCACGAAGTATAAACTCAGCAACAATTGAAGCGGTCTGATGAAAGGGTGGCAGCCAACCATAGACGCACGTTTCTCCCTTATTCTGAAATTCGAGTTAATTTCACTGGAATTTTGAGAAAACGGCGTCACCAATTCCAAAGATCTTGGTGTCTACGGACACAGCTATACATATAGAATGGACCACTAGACAAGGTACGAGTTTAAGTAATCTGATACAAGTTTCTTAACCAGAATTTTACGTAAAACACAACTCGCACAACGAAAATCACTGAAATCAACTACTAACGAAGATATTAACGTTTTTATTTCACATTGGTTACGAGGAATTTGAACTGCCCGCTCACAAGAAACTCAAAGCTCTACGTGAGTCAAATCGCGCACTACAACGGTTTCAGCAAGCTTCTCAATCGAGCAATGCTCATTTCCCACTATGTGTTGTTCAAACTATAAGCAATTTGCTATAGCTGCGCCAAAGCGTCAAGATTGAGGTTGCTAGATTTGTAAATCGTAGAGACTGTCACGATAACGTTTAGCGCGCGAAGTGAATCACGTAGAGCATTGAGTTTTCATGAGCGGGTGGTTTGAATTCACGCATCAGGAATCATTCAATATCTTTGTAAGGAGTTGATTTTGGCAATTTTTATTGTGCGCATCGTGTTTTACGTGAAATTTTGGCTATGAAACATGTATCAGAATGCTGAAATTCGTACCATGTCTAATGGTCCATTTATTGATGCATCCAGCCTATAGTAAACAGCTCAGGCACAAGTCAAAATTACAAGTTAGTACTTAGATGGGGAACCGCTTGGGAATGACCGCGGTGCGGAGGTGTGCATGATGGCTAGGAATTCCTTTCATATCTGAAAAATGCCACGGCAGTAGTTCGAAATAATTTTCGTGTTTAATCCTTAATCTTTTTCTTCTATGGCTCTGTTAGTAGGGACGGTATTTTGGGCACGGAATAGGGAGCTTCCTATGAGAGCCATTTCCCATGGGAACCACTTCTCAGGGAGCCACTTCTCATGGGAGCCACTTCTCGTGGGAGCCACTTCCCGTGGGAGCCACTTCCCATGGGAGCTACTTCTCAGGGGAATCATTCCCCTGCCCAAAACAGCCAGGAAGAAATTCCTATGAGAAATTTTTAGCAGGCCTGTCGATAGCCACAAAAATCATGAAAATCGGCCCGGTGAACCGCTGGAACTAAGCGTTATCAGATATACAATTTAGGAGATCTCGGAGCTTATAGTATAGATAATTTCGGCAGCACTTTACGATTGAAACTTGCAGCAGGATGTACTTTCAAAGTTATCTCAAAGTCTTTTTTAGAAAAACCTTATGTGCGGTCATCTAGGTCACTAAAGCGCGATGTGACGCTTAAAAATTTTTGAGAAAAATATGGACATCCAAAGCTCATCAATAGATCGATTGATCGACTATCAAATCGTTATCTTAAGTTCTATAGAGCTGTTACTTTAGAGGTCCGAACAGGATTTCGTCACATACGTGATTGACCCGTTCTCCCGATCTATCGGTGACTCAGGGCTCACTCAAGCATGAAAGTCCCCGTTCAACGAAACAAAAACACCTGTCCGTGGAGATGTCGATGTCAGTATCGACAAAAACATTGTTTCCTCACGAAACGAGGAGAGCAAACTGCGCATTAATTATTTCTCTCGGATTCTATGCATTAACGAGGCTTCGTAAGTCGGCGCTGAGAGCACTCTTTTGCAGCTGCCTCGACGTTTCTGAGCCTTGGGGAGTTTTCGAGCCTCGTCCCGTTGTTTTTATCGCGTTGGGGTTGAAAGCGCTAGTCGGGGACCGCGATGACACCCGCTGCTAACAACACTCATCCGAAAGGTTGACTCGTTAAAGTTTAGTAGACAGGAATTGACGCGTATCAAGTTGAAACCGAGAAAGGGAGAATTGGGGTTTTATTTCTCCGCGGAACTCGATGAGAAACTTATGATTTGGACCAAATTTTTCACATTGAAACTATTTTTTACAGCTCACACACAAAAGCACCTATGTATGTAAGAAAACTGCAGGCACATATCCATGGTGAAACTCCCAAACCACGTATTTCGGTTTCCGGCGTCGCACAATTCCAGCCATACTTGAATATTGAATGGAGAACTACACAACGTCTCTTCATTAAAACCTCTTCGATTTTTCTTCTCCGTGCGAAAAAAAAAAATCGGTGGTAATTTTAAGGAATAATGTCGATTTGTTTTTCTTAGAGGAAATAAAGAGGGAGTGGAGATTTGATAACAGCACCACGAGCGAGATATGTGGTTTGGGAATTCCAACATCAATATGTTGTGTGGACAGTGAGCCAGAAATAATACAGTGTTAGCCACTTGTCGACGGTGTAAGTCCGCAATCACATAACTCGGAAAATGCAATTTTTCAGGAGAGGGGAAAAAACTCTCTAAGTACATTCCTTATCTTTGAAGGTAGAGGGGAAATAACTCTTAGAGACAGCAAGGATAAGATACTTTATAAGACTCCATCATCATTTTGAATAATATTCTCGTCTGTCAGGAGAAATGACCGATAAACCGAGTTATGTGTTAGAGGAACTAAGGTTCAACACTGAATTCCGAGATACGTGATTGGCGAATTACTGATGCAAACCTATTCTTTGCCGATGTTGACTGAGTGAAGACTGAATAAGACTCCGCTCACTTTAAAAGTAGCCTAAAGTTCCTTTTAACAAACTTTAATTGGTAGCGAATCTTTAGAATGACACCGAAAATAATTCGACGGCGTAAGTCGGCAATCACATAATTCGGTTTACGACGTCTAGTCGCAGACTTCCTGTCATACTTCATTTTTTAAACGAAAAACTATTCAACGGCAATTCTTTAAAACTGCCGTGCGTTTTCTTCTCTATGCGAAGAAAATCCTGTATAAACTGCAAATAATGATGTCAAATGCGCCGAGGTTCTCCTTTAAAAAAAATAACGTAGAGGTGGAGATTTTCAGACACCGTTAACCAGATAATTATGTGATTGCGGACTTGACTTACATCGTCGAGTTACGAATTAAAATGAAATGAAGATAAAAATAAGCGGACGATTACTCAGTTATCCGTCGGATTAGATGTTAGATGTTAAAAGAATAACAATGTTTTTGTTGTTTGAAGATTCCGTGACGTACTAACTTTTAATTTTCCCTCCTAAACTGTTCACGATTCTTCCCGGGAGAGTGCGCGTTGTGTAAAAATACGGCGCGACGGCACGAGTTATGTGTTGTTGGAATTAACGCTGAGTTATGTGTTTTGAGTTCTACGTTTTTAGGTGACTTTCAAATTTTTTTCGACTGAAATATTTTGATAGCAGGTAAAAGGCATCTACTACACTTCATTTCTGCAACTAACTCAAAACCGCCAAAAATCGAGTTATGTGATTGCCGACTTACATCGTCGTTATACTTTTTGACGTTGACCAACACCTAGTAGAAAGCACCGATTTTTTAAATACGTCCAATCTTTTTGGTACAAATAAAGACAAGACCCACCAATTTATAGCACTGGAAAAAAACACATTGGATCTAGAGTCCAGACTCTTAAAAACATCGACCAGAAAAAGTACTCTTCATTCAATCAGAATCTAGCTTAAATCAAGAACCAAGCCTCTTAATTTAAGCGGATTTCGTTTTGATTCAAGCAAAAATCCGATTGAATCAAGAGTATTTTTTCTTGTCAATGTTTTCAAGAGTCTGGACTCTAGATTCAATGTGTTTTGGCGCGTATACATAGTATACCACCTTTGCGATCGTTTCGACCCCCCACTCGATACAATAACCGAGTCCCTTAGTCCCTTACCGGAAAGTGACTACCGCGAACTTCTGAGATTTTCAAAGCGTGTAAAAAGTTTACTAATCCGCCAATAATTATGATTTAAAGGTGTTTCTCATTCTGGGGCTTTCTAGTTAATGTGCAATGAATACCAAGAGTCTACGTTTCTTGGTTGTTTTAAAAAAAACCTAAGAATGCGCCGCGCTGATTTAAAATATGCATATATGAGCAGAAGCAAGCGAACTGATTCGAGGATGGCTGAGCAAGTCGGCACTCTTTGAATGAGAATATCACTTTTTCGTTTTGTTTAAAACGTTGCTTTGACAGAGCTCTACACCCCTGTTATGCTTTTCAAAATTCGGTACCACTGCTCTGATCGCCACGGCCAGCCAGGGCAGCCGTAAGTGCAATCTATGATGAGCCGCGAGACTCATTAGATCATTTGCTAAACGTGCCTGATACAGGAATCCACTTAGCCCTCTCTTCCCCACGCTCCTGATCACTGCGTCGGCGTGTTCTCGACGAACAATAGCTAATGAGGGTCGCCTCGCCAGGCGCGGCCGTTTTGGGCGACAACATGTGAAAAAGATCCGCTTTGGGCGAAAATCAGTAGTACTATTGGGCGAGTACTTTGAGGCGATTGTTTGAGTATTCATATGACTTTTGGGCGAGTGCTAAAATGAGGTTCATAAAATTATTTAACACGACGTGGCAACATAGAACAAAGTTATACAGGAGAATACCTAAATAGCTTACCTCCATTGCGGCAAATTTAGACGATTGGCAGGGGAAGCATGGTAAAAAAAAACGATAAAAGAAGGGTTCATGGAAACTTTACTGAGAGTTATCACAGCCGAATCGTTAACCTTACCTAACCTAACCTAACCAAACCTGACCTAACCTAACTTAACCTAACCTAACCTAACCTAACCTAACTTAACCTAACCTAACCTAACTTAACCTAACCTAACCTAACCTAACCTAACCTAACCTAACCTAACCTAACCTAACCTATTTATATTGTAGATCCATACTGATAATGTAAGAGGCTGCAGCAAGCAGCGTGCACAAACTGAGGAAAATACAACGCGTTCGCCAAGACCCCGCATCCACGGTCCTTCTTATCAGTATCCGATACATGACCATCTGATACGCTCACCTGTAAACAAATCCCATGGTTGGGGGACTGTTGCCAAAAATTAAAAATTCATTATCATCTACCCTCGCCCAAAAGTCCTATGATTGACAAGGGCGACCAGCGAATTACCTCGCCCAAAAGTGCCACGATTTCGGCCTCGCCCAAAAGGGATGCGACCGGATCCTCAGCCCCTCGCCCAATTACTTACGCTTGATTAACCATTTCACCGTCACGCTAGGATTCATCCAATTTTCAAAAAAAATTGTTTCGCTTGTATTTAGCAATTTTTTCCTTGCTCTCCGTTAAAACACGAATAAAAAGAGACCTCATTCATAAAAATCGGCCGAATAGAAGAGAAGTTACAGTATTCGAAATCCGAAGAAATCAACGAAACCTCGATTTCTCCATACAAAAAATAAAATGAAGGGGAAAAAAGAAATATATAAATTACAATTAAATATAATTGACCTCAGATTTTTTCGGGATTGAAATTACTTACATACTATCGTTTCGTGAAACATAAATGCACCCAAAATGACTATATCATATTAACTTTTACATATGTGCACTCACAAAATTGATTCGTAAATTCAACGAGTGGGTACATCGACCTGGTATATCAAGTTTCTGCGATTATTTACGGCAAATCCGTAGATTTTCGGGATGTAGATTACTTACTTCCAATTCACGAATGAATAAAACATGGACATGGTTGAGCTTCCTGGCATGGAAAGACGTTTAAAATAACAAAATCAATACATATTTAATGCAATTGCATTTATATCGAGTCAATTTCTTTTCAATAATATAACGGGATTTATACTACCGATGATTTGGGTATTTTAGCCCCAAAATACCTTAAAATCGACTTTATCTTCTAAGAGTTCGACAAAATTTTTCCTTTCCTCATTTTAAATTATTCCGTAGCACTTTTCTTCAAGAATCTTATAAGATTTTGCTGAAGGCAGATCAAAAAACTTAAATTCGTTCGAATAGCTTTCTAGATTCACAATACACGGTCTCGTCAAGGTGCGTCGTTGACCTTGTGGTGTTGGATCGTGAATTCTCTTGTTGTGCTGCTTGCTTATTTTGAAATCTCTTTAAATGAAAACTAAAGGGGTTGATATGTCCGAGTTAATGACGCGCCTTATCAACACATTGTGTTGGGGTTCACTGTTTTTTTTTCCAGTGAGGGTAAAAAATGAGGTTGTCACTGAAACATACTAAAATGTCAATGAGGGTTCAAACCTGCAAAACGAAGTAAAAGAAGAGTTGAACATTTTGAATCCCAAAATTATGACGTGATTTGGGCTGCATTAAACAAAACGTAAGCACTATCTATGGCTTATTCCAGAAAGACCGTAAATGCAATTAATTTCCCAATCCAGAGAAGTACTTTCATGGGAGAGTCAGAAATAGTAGTTTCTGATTGCAGAATGAAGACCCTTTGTAAGCGGCCCTCTAGAGAGTATTTCATATTTTGTGGTAATGTACAATTGCAATGAAATTAGACTCATAGTGTAAATAAAATTGCTATTTTTTTTTAAAAAAATATTTGAGGTTTGCACCAACTCTACGCAGCTCATTGCATAGCTTTGGAATGAAGGAGCATAATACAGAGGGGGAGAGAGAGAGAGGGGGGGGAGAGAGAGAGGGGGAGAGGGGGGGAGTGAGGGAGGGGGAGAGAGAGAGAGAGAGATACTTCTAACGACGTCAGTAGACACTGACTGGTGCGAAAAAAGACCCCGGTGAAACGAAGCGGGTGCACCACCAGATGTTCCCATAAACCAAGATATCAAGCAGTCCTACTCCCGCCGCCGCGCGCCTCGGAGCGAAGATGTGGGGGGGGGGTGAAAGGAGTCAAAGAAATTCCACACGTTATCGAACAATGGAGAGGCTGTTGGCGAGCTATATGTAGACAAAGCGATGAAAAGCTAATTCACTTCTCTTGATCCTTCTTGCTCAAGCAAAATGACTCAACGTGCTTTAACATCTGCTCACTCCCCCATCCTCCCCTCCACTGCAGGCTCTTATCTCATCCCTCCCTCCGATCTGCGTTTCCCCTCACTCTTTTCAGACGTCTGAGGTCCTTTCCCGCAGCTCGTTTTTCTTCATTTTTTTTGGTTTCCCTTGAAACAGTTATAATTGCGACTGCGTTTTCACACAGATGACCAAAGTTGCCGGGTTTGCAATGGTTCACACGGTGTCCATAAATAAGTTGTGTCCCTGTTAAGTACTGAGAATGAACAGAGACTCTACATCAGAGACACGAATATCGTAAAAACCCTACTGAAAATCGATTCTTCGATTCACCTTATGATGACAGATGACTGAATAGTCGAACAATTGGTTCGAGCCGACATTCCTGAGTCATCAATGAGCAAATTGTGTGATCAACAAGTTGCTCATCAACCATCATTCGGTAAAAATTAGCGTCCACCTCCAAACCCTCCACGAACCTCTTAGCGACATTTATAAGCTTTTAATTTCTAGGACTCAACACTTCTTTACGGACATTTATAAGTGAGCAACTTACAGTCATCTTACCTACTAGGTAAAGTAATGAGTCAAACAAGTTTTCCAAACTCCGGTTTGTTTGCGAAACAAAATCCTCGATATATTGTTGACCATCCGCCTAGTAGGGAAGTCAACTGTTGAATGTTGGAGTCTAAAATGAAAAAGCTTCCACCATAGTCAATATTCCATTAGTGGAGGGTCTCGCTTTGGCAAGGATGCAAGCATGGATAATGCAGCCCCGACACATCGATTCCCGATACTTCAAATCAAATTCATTATAACTTGCAATTTCCTTTAGAATTTTTCCTGAGGGGGGACGGGGGTTAAAAAACAATTTCAAATCTATATCGGAAAAAGTCAATCTTCATTTATGGATATTTCTGAAAAACTGTTTCTGCAGAAAATTGTCATTAAAAAACCTACAATTTGACAACTTACGTTTGATGATCTTTCAGATGCGACGCTGACAACAAAAGGCGAGGAGAAACAGTTTAATTCTGGACAAACGGTACTGCGTTGGGTTGTAAGTTGAGGCGCGAGGAGATTAGGGCGGAAGTAAGTTGTTGCTTTGAGATTCAAACGTAGTTACGCCCTGAATTTAGTTTTTGCGCCCCGGAAGCGCTGTAATGATACCGCCTTGACTTTCAAAGTACGCCTCCGAAGTTCGTAAAGAAGGCTGTCCGATTTGGAGTGAGAAAACATCCCTCGTCATAAATTTGAAGTTGATGTGACGAGACTATGAGTTGATGAGAGTATTGACTCGTGCAGTTGTTCACGGCTAAAAATGATCTTGCTGATTTAACAATTTTGTAGCTATAAAAGTGTCTGGCATTTTTCATTGTAGATTTTACAATAAAAACAAGCAGTGAACTCCTACACAACGTGCTGATAAGACGCATCATTGACTCCGGGGGTATTTCGGCACGAGAGGAACGAATCTTTCATTGGATATCTGAAATTCCGACAAATTTCAAAATGACGCCGGAAAAATGGCGGGAAATCAGCTTTACGGCTGTTTACCGATGGATTTGCATGAAATTCCATATCGATTATTCAGTATTTCAAAACTTTAATGAGAGATTCCTTTTTATCGAGCCAAAACTCACCAGGATATCGAATTTCATTCAAATCCATCGGTAAACAGCCGTGAAACTGATTTTCCGCTATTTTTCCGCCGTCATTTTAAAATTTGTCGGAATTTTAGATATCCAATGAAAGATTCGTTCTTCTCGTGCCAAAGTACCCCCGGATACTAAGTTTCATGCAAATTTAACGATAAGCAGCCTAAATATCCACTTCCCGCTGTAGGCCGCCATTTTGACCGCAGCCATTTTGAAAAGGACTGACTTTTCTGGAAAACCGATGCTAGAATCGTTTTTCTCGAAAAACCCTAGGATTCCGAGTTTAACGCCAATGCGTCAATAAACAACGGAGATTTCAGATTTCCGCCATATGAACTTAGACCAGCCGCCATTTTGTCAAAACTCAACATTTTGACCTGCGGTTTGCGCCACAAAATTTTCTTTTTTTACTATCTTTCGAATGAGGTATCACAAAGGGGGGGTTGCCATTTGAAAAAAAGTCAGCCCCCGCCCCCCTTGGATGGGGCCGCCCCCAAAATTTTGGGGGGACCAAAAAGTTGCTACTTTAGACCGAAGAACATTGCCAAAGTTTCAAACTTCTATCTCAATTAAAAAAAAGTTACAGGGGTGGTCAGTGACGTTTGGATAACCCTGTATAAAGGGTATTATCCTGCTATCCAAACCTTATCTTCAGGTCAAAATTCTTACAAAGGAGCCCCTTGCAAGTGATGAAAGCTTCTGAAAGCTGTCACTAGAATTTACCAACCAAAATAGGTACTTCGGTAATTTCTGATACAGATGTTAACGATGGCCTAGTAAATGTGACTGTAGGAAGACCGAAGTCTATACTTTTTAATAATGATAATAGCCCAAATGTTTTACTTTAAAAAATTGATAATGAAAAAGTAGGTTCTGAAACAAGAAAACATCCTTGCTGCAAAAAGTAAACGCAAGCACTAAGGACTTAAATCCTATCGAAAAAAATACTGTTACCTTGCGGAATGAATATGACAGCAATTATATATTACAAAGATCCCAATTCCTAATAACTCCATGCACACGCGCTTCAAGAGAGGAGAAAAGGGAAAAGAAGAATGAGAGGAGGTTGGAGAGGAAGGAAAAGAGGGGTCAAAAAAGAGAAAAGAACATTTCATTTTGAATGTAAGAATATAAGTTTTTGTTTATGTTTGAATTATTTGCTTTAATTTAAACTGTCCCTATTCAGTTCTTTTGAAACGAGAAGTACATTAGGAAACCAAGAGGTGTATAATGTTTAACGGAAACATGCATAGGATACATGATGTAGGAGGTGAGAAATGAGTAAAAAAAAAAAAAAAGATAAATTTTATCCTGTAATTCATTTAAGTAATTAAAATGACACAACACTTGTAAAGAAAAACTTAACGGAAAGAATATAACTATTTTGAATGCTTTTTTTTGTTCGATGCAGAAAGGGAACTTCGTTCAGTGGCTTTAATCATTTCTTTCAACTAAAAAACTACTTTGAAATAAAAATTGCAACCGTCGGTACTTTTGTTGGGACGTACATTGTCATGGAAAAAACAATTGACCGACATCTGGCCAAACTTGTGACCGGGAAGAACATTCGAATTTTCAATCGCTTATGTCTCAAAAGAAGGTTCTTCAAGAAATGCCCTTCACGCACCCACCTCCGCGATTATTATGTGAATCTCCGTGTTTTGTTCGAGTTGGGTTCGGTTAGATCACGCAACAAAACTAACTTCGTAGTAAGGCATGAAGTACCACGCGGAATTGAGGGCGCGCCGCACAGACACGGAATTGCGTATCGTTTTGATTCACATCTTTCACTTAAATGTTTTTCTCCACTGTCGACTGATTGTGAGACCATATTTTTCCTTATGAGTGTTACATCATGAATCCTGACGAAAAGAACGCCTCTTTTTTAATGGTGTAATTCAAGCTTCATGTACGTCAATGAGCCTTGCTATAGCTTGAACTGTTGAGCGTTTTTTCCTAACGCCAAACTGATTGTTGTTTGACAATATTTTCCCCCCGATATAGGCTATAAGCTGTTTACACAAGACTTTTTCAAAGATTTTAAGCGATTCAACGCGTAAGCATGATCGCTTCTTCCGACCAATCCACTACACCATCGATCCATGGTTCACCCGTTTGATCCAAGCAAAAATATCGCGACCTCTCGAATACTTCAAATATGGTCCGTTTCTGTACAAATACTTCTGGACAATGGAGCTCTTCAAACGAGGAGTCTTATGAAATCCGAGCACATCCCAAGCTCATCTGATTTAACTGTCGTGTAATTATTAATAATTAAACGATTGTATTACCCGTTCAAACTTTTACACGTGGATTGATCGCCGGACTCGATTGTACTCAATGTTAAGGATTGTGATACGAACCGGAAAACTTCGGTTAAAATAATGCAGTTCCGTACGTAAAAAACTGAGTTATCTCTTTCTTCCGGGCCAAAAACCGCCCACTGAACTTATTGGTTTGTATTGCCGAGCCTTTATACTCTCCTTGATTTTGGCTACTGCACTGACTTAAAAATCTGCGGGGCAAGTTTACACTCTTCATTACTCAGATGCTCGTGTGAGGGGTCGATGCGGTTTCCCAGAACACAGTACTGTATTGCGGTGGTTTTGACCTGTTTTTAACAGAGGCAGTTGCAAAACTTGGAAGAGTTGGGTCGAGCTGAAATACGGGGAAACTAAAATAAGCTCTGAAGGAGCCCGTAAATCACTCAGTGAAAGTCTCCTCATTTGCTCCAAGATTATTTCTCGTAATCGTGTACAGTGAAGAAGTAACGAGTCACATTCAAATGCAGAGATGATAATAATGCGTATGTCACTCCTCCTGGATACGTTGCGCTTTTAAGCGTTCTTCCCCTGGATGCCGAATCTCCTACAAGTTTTTCACTTTCTTCTTGGGTGAAGTCGCATGATTTTTTATGCCTTCATTATTATTTTCTATTTAATTGTGACCCACCACAGGGCTCTAGAGCCTACTTCCGTGGAGGCGAAATAGTCATTACAGAAATTGTATTCGATTTTGGATGAAAATTATAAATTCAAGTTTTGAACGAAAAACACTCAACTACTCGGAAACAGGCCACCTCGTGGTAGTTCGAAGACCCCCCCCCCCCTCAGTCTTGTACTGGTGCTCATCAGAGCTCAAAAATTGTTTTTGAGTCCAACTGAAATTTTTGGAATTTTTTGGCTTTGTTTCCCCTGCGAAATGGTGTGGACCCAGTACCATTTCACCACCTTGTCACATACAGTTCGGGTCGTTTCTCAGTGTTTTTTCTCGCTACTCAGAAAAATAAGTTGCAAACGAGTTCGTTCCCTTTTATAGAGCGAAACAATTTAACATATCGACCATGAAATTCCCAGACCACTTATCTCGTTTACAGTGTTTAAACATACCCACTCCTCTTTTATTTTTTTGAAGGAGAGCACATCATTATGATTGCTTTAACTTTCTACAGAGTTTTCTACACACAGAGAGAAACAAATCACGAAAGTTTTCAAGAATCGACATTGAGCAGTTTCATTTAAAATGCCTGCCAGGAATTCTGAAGCGTCGCAAACCAAGATATGACGGTGAAACTACCAAACCACGTATCTCGTTTGCGGTGTTTATAAATCTACGCTCACATTTTATTTTTTTGAAGTAGACCAAATCAATATCATTCCTTGAAATTTTCACAGAATTTTCTCTGCACGAAGAGGAAAAATCATAGAAATTCTCAAGATTGGACGTTCAGTAGTTTTTCATTTAAAAAATAAAGTATGACAGGAAGTCTGCGACGTCGCAAACCGAGATACGTGGTTTGGTAGTTTCACCGTCGATATGTGGTCCGATAATTTTACCGTCGATATCTTAATTCAAGGATGTTTATACACTACATGTTGTATAGGAACAACTGTTAATGAGTTTTCCTCAAATCCCATTATTTAAATTTTAAACTTCTAATTTTTATACCTATCTTTGGTTTTACTTATTGCTTTTCGATGTTTTTGTATCTTAAGATGTTCATGAACGAGTTTTGGTGCTCTAATAGCGATAACTCAGATTCCGGTTTTCACGGATGAAGGTCCTCCTTTCCGCAACACACTTTTAAAATGTATTGATAAAGGCTTTTGGAGATAAACACTTCAAACGTTCCTTCGGTGGAGAGGAAGATTCGTATTTGAACTGAACCGTATTTTTCTCCCATATCTTGTGTTGTCTTTTTGACTACTCGGAATTCGTGATAACGGTAGTTAAAATATGGAGGAAAAACTTTCCTCGGATCAATGGGAGGGTTGAATAAGTATTTCTCGAGGTAAAATTATCATTGAAGCAAATAGAATTTTTTTTCATCCAAAGTATTTGATTGTCGTAATAAGATTTTCGAATGTCTGTATAAGAGGAGAAAATATTCATGGGACATTCCTGTCGATCTAAATGAAAAATTATCTCCCGTATGCATAAGAATATCAAAACAATTACACCTCCATGGAAATGTCCTTAGTTCAAGTCGTCATGCAAAAAATTGCAAATTTTCAGGAGACATGTCAACCCAGGCAGTCTTGCTGTAAACCCTATTATCCTATAAAATGTGCAGTTACCGTGACGAATGAACATGCTCTGAAAAGGCAGAGAAAAAGGAGCACGTGCTTGAAGCGTTTTCGATGCGTATTTTACAGTCTCGAAACCGATGCTATTAGAACGTCAACTCCGTAGTTATACTTTTCTGGAACAGGAGCTTGGCAAGATAAAAAAAAAAAAAAAAAAAAAAAAAAAAAAAAAAAAAAAAAAAAAAAAAATAGTAGGTAACAGTTAACGTTCCAGGTACAGAACATCTTTTTTGTTGAATTTCATGGTGATTTATACCTCGAGCTTTTCTGCGCTTCACTTCTAGAGATTTTCTTACGTAATTCGTATCGGACGACGGAAAAGTTCTTTTTCTATTAATTTAAAAGAAAAAAGACTCAACCTTTTGTGATTTTACGTCCGTAGTCCTACATTGGAACAGTTTTAGTCGTTCCGATCTCTTTTCTTTAAAACTGAAAAATAATGATATTGATTCATTAAATATAACTATCGTGGGAAACTAATCCTCGAAAAAACAAAAATTTTGCTTCTTTATCAGAACGTTCCTGAGATTTATCAGCCATAAATTAGATCGTATCCTTATAGACCAAAAATTTCCTCCCCAGAATTAATGCAAGATGGATTAATGCATGATGCAGATGGTGATGATAATAAATAAAACCTGCCTCACTTTAAACATCCTATCCTCTTCTGTTCAAATTGGTTCCAAGATCAGCTACTCTTTCAGTTTGAAGTGGGTGCAAACAATTATTTTGCTCACAATCATCTTTAGAACAGGGAGATAATATAAATGTCTGATTCAGAGGAATGATGAGCTTTAAATACCTGTTTGGCAGAAAATAGATTCAATTTTAAAATTGTGATTTGAAAGGACACTTACCTGAAACAAATAATACATATCTTGGATAAGAAATCAGTTGATACACAAAAAAGTTTACAAAAAATGAATGTTGAGCGAGTAAATACAGGCAAAGGTTACGAAGAAAATAAAGATTAGATCAAGGTGACATTGCTTTCAAAGGTGCCCTGATTACAAATGTTTTATTATTATTATTTTTTTTTTTAATTCTGAGCTATCTGGATTTTTCGAATTGGTAGAATTTAAGGAGATTCGACGGTTGCCATTTTTGGTGTCAGAGCGACTTGCGATGATTCGATACTGATATCAAAATTGCACTCAAATGCGATATTTTTCCTCTAAAAAACACTGCCTTCATTACGTTGAATTTCTTTGTCAAATTTGGTACATGAATTCTTTAGTCTTATGAAAACAGAAGTGTGATCCCGAAATTCGAAAATAATGACAAGTAGCTGAGATTATGGAACAAATTGATGCGATACATCGCAAGTCGCTCTGACACAAAAAATGGCAACCGTCGAATCACCTTGTAGTCGGTCAGAAAACCAGGTAAAAGAGGAAACAAGAAGAGATAAGAGCAATATTTTTGAAGTTGCTTTACCTACATTACCCATTTTCCCCTTGTTCTAATACATGTGTAATGCAATTAAATTTTGCACGAATCTACCGAGCGAGGTGTTAAAAAATAAAATACATGTTTATACATATAGAAGAGAATAGGAAGTGCTAAAATACATGTCAAAGGTTGCCACTGGCAAATATAGAATAGATGGCTGAAAAGGTATCGCCTGCAAGCATTTTTGTACACGGCTACTTGAATGACAACGGTCAATGTTGATATCAGAAAATTCAAAATTTATTGTCAAAGACACTGTCTATCTCTGAGCAGAGAACCAACTTATAAACCCCTTTTAAATTCCCAAGGCACTTCTCTTTTTCCCATCTACAGATTTTACTGGAAATGCATTCTAAAAAATGTGGTTTCCTCTCATTAAAAAAGGTCAGAATATATGAGGATACTTTAAAACTTGCAGGTTAAATCATTATTTCTGCATCATCTTTCACCGTATATTTCTGCAGTGTAACAGAATGCTCTGAGAATTAATGATAATGCTATTTAGTTTTCAAAATATAAAAAAAAAAATTCGAAATGGAAATAATCAAACTGGAAAACATGACCTATTCTTTTAATGGCCTCATTAGCGACGACAAACAACCTCACCACTCAGCAGTTAGCACAGTTCGCTTTTTGAACTGACACGAGAAACGTACGAGACTTCAATGAACGATGACATCTTTTCCAGACGCGACTTCTTTCGTTGGCAGACACTTGATATTCGGCGTTACCGTCTTTAACTTAATGAGGTGCGAGGAAAAAACAAATAACCGCACCGCGAGTACCAGAAAACTGCATCGTTACGTCGTATTTGTCTTGGATTACGTTCCTATTTATAGTGTAATAGTTGAGTGCTCCGACAAGTATTCGACGAGAAAAAACTTTTTACCAAGCACGTGTGACTTTAGCTGTTAGTATTTAAACGTAACTATTGAAGAAAAAAAAATATCCACGCTTGTGAATGTCCATTCAAGCATCGTCTCTAATCGTTAAAAGAGCATACGTAAATTTTAACGTTGTAGACTTTCTACTTGCAAACTGAATTTTTACTAGAAAAAATTTGGACGTTGCAATAAAAAATTACACTGAACTTTTTGACTTCGAGCAAAATCAGCACAACTTTTGACTAAATTTTGCGTTCATAAATTCAATTGAGAAATTTAACTGTTTTTGGCAATTTTGAAAATCTTGGGACGGATTTATGCACCATTATCTAGGAGATACCATAATGGGCCATGGCCACAAAGCATGGCCAAAGAAATACTAAATCCGAGATATACAGGATTAAAGGGAACAAATCTACTTTTGAGTGACATTAAAACTATAACATTATGCGGAACGATGCTTTTCCTGCCGTATTGAAAAGGAATGAAAAATTGACCAAAAACAATCAAATTTGGAAATTAGAGACAAGGATCGGTTTCCGAAAAGTTCCCTCGGGGGGAGTGGGGAGGAGGCCCTCATCCTCTTTTTCAAAATATAACCCTTATCTTGGAAAGAACATTAAAACGTAAGAATTGTTTGCGCAAACCACAGATCAATGTATTCATTTTTGACCGAGTTATAATTAATGAAAGGTCAAGTTAGCCTTCTTTTCAAGAGATCATAACTGCGGTTCAAATAACCGTGGAAAAGAAAGTAAAGTGGAAAAATTTACCGAATTTGAGGAACATTAAAGTGAAAATCGCAGAAGCATTTCAGACTCATATTTTCAAGGGGAATTTCGGACCCCAAATATGTCAGTTCAATATTCATACGATTTTCCCGCGAAGTTAGGCAATTATTTTGCCTAATTTTGTCCAACATTATCTCAGTGAGTTCAATATTTGTTAAACGTTACCTTTTCAAGTCCCAACTTTCAGACAATAAGGTTCAAAAATCGATTTTTAAACGGTCAACTTTCACCAGAAATTTCGATTTTTGAACTTTGCAAATCTCCAAAGTGAATTTTTGAGACCTTCTCGGGTGCTACACCTCCCTTGTACTTTCAATTGTGTCGCATATTTTCTTTCCTCACTTACATTCTCGTTTAAAAATATTTTTTCTAGAAAGCATACAATTTTCAATCAGTAGGCTTATTCTTTAGAACGAGGGCGCATACAACAGTCCCTGTTATCGTGTGGAAATCGTTAGGAAATGTAATCAGAATGTTCCGTTTTTGCAAGCATACTCTCGAAGACTTGTTCTTACCAACAAATCAGATTTCGTACAAAAATATTAGATAGAACTAGAGTTACACACTTTTGAACTTACAAATGCGATTTCCTTGAAACTAGTTTCTCAGGTATACGCCCTCGTTCCATGAAACTCCTCTATTAATATTCAGCCTCAAAAGATTTTTAGAGTTGGCAAATAGATTTTAGCACTCAAATTAGTGGCAGCACTGTCTTCCCCTGTGAATTGGACATT
Organism: Bemisia tabaci; assembly: GCF_918797505.1. NCBI lineage: Eukaryota > Metazoa > Arthropoda > Insecta > Hemiptera > Aleyrodidae > Bemisia > Bemisia tabaci. The sequence continues at coordinate 63,894,538 of NC_092795.1, read as the reverse complement.
AAAATACAAAGTTAAATGATAAATCTCCTGCACCTGTGCAAAATCCTCGAGCTCAAGCAAGCCGGAAACCAAAGCCATAAGTGACCTCAATGGACATTCGTACGTTAAAACTTTCTATTTACGTAGGCAAAGCGGTAGAACTTGACGGGCTATACTGTCATGCTCAGAAAGTACACCGCATGAGAATTTGGGCATTGCCAAATTTACAACGGCAAATATAGAATTTATTGGGAAAATTTGAGAAGACTCTCCGTCGAATTTTTTGTAGAAATTTAGTCACATTTTAATCTTAAATGCATGAGAAATTTGAAAAAAAATATTCCTAAGTTTACTTCAAAATAGGTATTTTGCCGGAGGAACCTTGGCAACTTCGAATGTTCATACGGTGGTTCTCCTTAGTATGGCAGTTATAGGCATCACTTAACTTTCCGCGGACCCATCACTCGCCGGATAGACTCTGCGTTCGCGTCCTCTCTCATGTTTGTTTTAATCACGTTGACAAGGTGTGCCACCAAGGTATTGCCAGATCGGTCGAAACATTGACTTGTTTGTATCAATAAGATGGAGTAGAAGAGGCGTGTTCGATTTGGCAACGCCGGGCGTGAAAGTGTTATGTGGTCTGAACTGAAATTTAATTAAGTTAACGACTCCTGAAATCCCTCGGCATTTGATTTCATTAAGGAATTCTTCCTCTTTCACGGTAGGCGTGTATGGGACCCCTTTCCAGTGATGACCTCTCTCGGCTGTCGAAATAATATTTTGATGGTTTTGCTTGGATAGATGTGCATTTGACTATTGGAAATTAAACAGTTGTCTCTATTTTTCATAGGGAATTTATATCATAAGGAACAGGTTTGGAGCTCTTTCACCCAAACCTTTTCCCCCAAAAGTCAAAAGATCCAAAGCCAGTTTCCCCATTGCCCCTTCATCCAAATTCACCGAGAAAATTTTTCCGAAAGAATTTTCACCCAGCATTTTCACACGTTACGTAGAGTCAATATGAGAAATTATTTGATTTTACAGGGTACCCAAAAGTCCCTTCCACCCCTTCTAAAATTTTATCTAATTCATATTTTGAAACGAAACTATGGGGATGCTCATAGATCAATGTTGGCTACTTTTGGGCCCTCCGCAATTTTTACCCTCCCCCCCCCCCCCCACACGAGGAGAGACACGGTATGCCCCGTGCTTTTTTTAGCAACCCCCCCCCCTTTTGTGATACATCAATCGAAAGAAAATAAGAAAATAAACTTTTTGGCGCGAACCGCAAGTTGAAATTTTGATTTTTGACAAAATGGCGGCCGGTCAAAGTTTAAAATAACGGAAATTTGACTTCCCCGTTTTTAAGGGAGATTGGGACGAAACCTGGTAATCGGAGGTTTTTTGGGACAACGAAAACGATTCTGGCAATTATTTTCCGGAAAATGCTTTCCTTTTCAAAATGACGACCTAGAGCAGTAAGGGAATAATTAGGCTGCTTATCAGTGGATTTGCATGAAACAAGGTAACCGGGGGTATTTTAGCACGAGAAAAACGAATCTTTCGTTTGATTTTTGAGATTCTAAATGACTTCAAAATAGCTCCGGAAAAATGGCGGAACCTTGGTATTACGGATGCTTACGGTTGGATTCGCATGAAACTCTGGGTCCTGTTGTTTTCTGGTTGGACAAAAATGAAATTTTCTCGCATTACATTTTTTAAATGTTAAATACTTTCAAAATGGCGGCCCAGTTTCGTGTGAATCCAACCGTCAGCGTCCGCAATACTAAGGTTCCGCCATTTTTCCGGTGCCATTTTGAAGTTATTCAGGATTTCAAAAATCCAATGAAAGATTCGTTTTTCTCGTGCCAAAACACCCCGGATTACCAAGTTTCACGCAAATCCACCGATAAGCAGTCTAATGGAGAATTTGCACCTATTTTTTTTAATTCATTTTATGAAAGTAGGGGATGAATTGACCTTCCAGGAATTTTTTCCGATTTTTTTGAGATCGGGAACATTTTTTAATTTGAAAATGAAATTTGGGATCCAGTTCGAATTTGAATTTCGCGCTCACGCCGGTACTTCGTGACGTCAACTCGCGGCTGTCCGCCGTCGGCCTGCTGGAGCCCCATTGCTTACTGTGTAAACTTTCGTCGTCCCGACTTCGTTTTTCGTGCTGTTCAGAAGTGTTTTTTATTGGTTTTTGCGATGAAACCCATCTACAAGACCTGTTTTGTGCCCAAATGCAAGAACACATCGGTCAGTGCTCCCGAAAAGTTATTTTTTTCCGTGCCGAAAGGACCCGATCGGCACTCGTGGTGCGCGATGGCCAGGAGAGATAAAATCTCATTGGTATCAGCTGTTCAATGTTGTGAAGATCATTTCGAGGTTAGTTCTCAACTTTAAACTTGCTGCAGAGGTTTGTAAGCATTATCAGTCATTCTTTACTTCTTTCCGTTATGTCTCGTTTTCGGAAAAGTGCCCTGTAACCTGCTAGAAGCTGTGCTTTCTTCCTCTTCCTCATGTAAACCAACAAAGCATTCCCTGCTCCAGAGTTATCACAAAGAAGATATAATGTAGTCAGTGCTCTTATTCTCCCCAGGTACTTTCAGTAAGGAAGGATACGATCATGTCATTTTAAGTTCCTCTCCAAATATTGTTTCCTGCCTGAGTCCTATGACTTTACGGTCCCGACTAAGGGCAAGTTTCCAAGCGGCCCACAGTGAGTTTTGTTGGGGAACTCTGTTTCATACATTTGTTCGTCCTGTATGGGCATCAGAATGATTGCTTATTACTCACACTACCAGCTTGGTTCCCATTTCCTCGAGGTAAAGCCCAGCGGTTTCCTGATAGGCTCCTAGATTTACTGGATGTTTCGGAATATCCTCCGGAAGTATGGTAAGAAATTAAGCGGATAACATCTGCAGGTTTTGGGAGATGTTCTCAGTTTCATGAACAAGCAATGAGCTATGCTTAAAGGACCATTCTATTAGAAAATTGCCCACTCTTTTTGTATGAGGACTTTAAAGATCTAGGGAACTGAGTCTGAAAGCCGTGTAACAGCTCCTAGAGCTTGGCACCCTAAGTGTCGAATCTACAACTCTCTTCTTAATAATTTTTCTTAAGTACACATCTCCGCCATATTACTTTTAATTTTCCATTAACACCCAACCTCATATTCGTTTTCAGCCGTCGGAAGATGTAGAGGAATGGACTCGTTACTGCTTCCTCAAAGAACGAGGCCTGCCTACTTTCAACTTACGTATTAAGAAGGGCGTGCTTCCACATATTTTCAACTGTCAGCCTGATCGCAAAAGAGCTCACTCAACACCTTTACGCTCAGTTGTAGAAAAAAGGATCGCAGCGGAAACCAAGCGAATTGCTTTACAGCCTGTGTCAGATCGCAATAACAACAACAACAAGGTAAAGTTAATATAAAAGCCACACATTCATAACAATCACTATTCACTTCTCTGAAATGAAATCACTCTGCCAAATCATGAACCTCACTTTCTGCTTCCATATATCTATTCTTGTAAAGGGGGCGGTGCTGTTCATATCCGTCTATCAGTGTCACGCAACCAGAAACTTATTGTGATTGCTTGATTTTGCATTTTCTGAACTTTCCTTTACTTTTATTTTTCATTTTTATCTATTTATTTCAAAGACACATCTATATTTTACCACAATGTCAGCTCAGCCCCCCACCATGAGCACAGTTTGGTGTTCGGACAACCAAACAACTCATTTACTGTAGAACTGGAAGCTTAACTATTGGGAAAGTTTCATTTTTCTGATATTTGCCGGCGGCATGGATAAAAGTTGGCTTTCTTACTTCTTGTGAACACTTTCTTCCTAGGACCAAGAAGAATATGATAGGAGGGATAGTATATTGTGGAAGATTTTATGTAGTTGTCTGTTCATCATTTATTGTCCTTTCTGATTTCTTTCCTTTGATGTCATTACAGGAAAATCACAACCCTCTCATCACTTATCGCCCCCGGCTCAGTGTCTATGACAGTAACTTCTTCATGAGCTGGGCTCATGATTCTGTCTGTTCGCATTATGAATCGGACATCGATGCAATCACTCTGGATACTGAAATCTCTAGTTTCGTGGACGGTGCAGCAAATGAGAACACCAACATTGCAAGAGGTCACAGCTTCAGCGCTAGTTCTCATTCAACTGCTGAGAATTCCACCCCAACAACTTCAGAAGTTACATGTCCGGTAAGTCACTACTCCAAAGACGAAATCAAGTAAAGTGAATTTGGGGGGGGGGGGGGGAGTTCACATATCTGCAAACTGTCTTGGCCGAAATTTTAGCCTCCTTCCTATTACTATACCTATCTACCCTACAAAAAATGCTTGCAACCTGAACAAATTTAATGAACTGTAATTTTTAGAATATATATTTCTTTTTTCCTGTTTTCCCCTTCTTCTTAAATTTTGTTATTTGATTAGGAATAAAAAAAAAAAAATAAAAAAAAAATAAATAAATAAATAAAATAATCAGCGAACATTGTACCAATGTGTGAGGGTAGCAGCACCTAATTTATGAGTTTGGGTTGGTAGCCGAGTGCTAGAAATAATGCAAAAAATGGATTAGGAATAATGGAGTAAACTTTAACAAAGTTTGAAGTAAACTGTAATCCCTGGCCTTTCACTTTCTGATGTATATTGAATGCATTGTGTTGGTTTTGTTTCAGACTTGTAAGCAGAGAGAATCTGCAGGCACACGTGACATTGCTACCTCACCCCTGCATTTTGAATGCACCCGTGACACAGCAACATCACCTGTTGATTTTGCAGGAGCAATTGACGAAGAGGAAATTTTATCTTCCTGCTCAGAAGTAGAAACTAGTTATGTTTCTGAAGCTGCCTCAGATAGTACGTACAACCCCGAAGAAAGTGTTAATCAATGCACTGAGGAGGAAGACAGTGCAGAGGAAGACAGTGCAGAGGAAGACAACGTCATGGAAGATTTTACAACGGAATACACGAAGGATTTATTTTTAAAATTAGCTACTTTCAGAATGGAGCGTAATCCAAAGCAGTACCTGGGTTTACACCCTGAGAATTTAGAGCTTTTGACACATATAGAACAAATAGCAAACATTAGTAAAATCGAGTCTTACATTGTTCTCCGCAAAATTCGAACTGATGAATCATTTTTTTTTATCGCAGATGACCTAGGTTTCAGCATTAGTAAAGTTTCTCGAATATTTGCTAAACATTTACCCACTCTTTCTGCATACTTTCAGATTTTTGTGTATTGGCCTGAGAAACGAAATATATTGATGACTCTTCCAATTTCTTTTAGAGCTAACTATAAAGATGTAGTTTCTATCATTGATTGCTTTGAAATAGAGTTAGAAAAGCCTTCAAATGCTCTTAATCAGTCTCAAGCTTGGTCCGAATACAAGAAAGGTAACACGGCAAAATATCTCCTCTCTTGCACTCCCAATGGTTTCATAAATTTTGTATCTCAAGGGTTTGGTGGTCGAGCCTCTGATGTTACAATTTTGAAAGAGAGTGATTATCTAAAGATATTGCCCCCTAACTCAGTTGTCATGGCCGACCGTGGGTTTAAGGAAGTTGAAAGTGTGTTGGCTCTGCACAATTGTCGTTTGGTAAGGCCTCCAAGCGTTTCAGAGGGTGTTCCAATGACACAGAAGGAAGCTTTGCTCACGAAAATAATTGCTAGTTTACGCATACATGTTGAGCGTGTTATCAAGCAAGTTCGAGAGACAGCCTTTGTAGATGCGCATGCTCGTTTTAACCACAATTTCACCAGCCAACTTGATAATGTTGTTAATTTAGTCTGTGCTCTATCAAACCTTCAAAAACCTTTGGTAAAGTAGCTCTTCGACAGTTAACCACTCCTCATGAAAATAATTCGCCCCGTTAATATGTGGAAGGGTAGGACCTTTCCATCCTGGCGAGCAACCTCATTATGTCACACCTGGTGTGGAACTGTAATTATCATACATTATTTGTCCAAAATCTTTCCTTGAAAGAGTACTCTAAATTTGACTTATTATACATTATTCCTGTGGAATCTATACGTAAATACATTTTTATTCTTTTTACATTGTCTTCCTATATTATTTCTGTTCCATATTAAAATGCAAGTAAGATTTTGAAAGAAAAAAAGTATGTGAACCATCCCACTTTCCGTAACAGAATACTTTAGCCCCCAAATCAACTTATCTTCACCTGTGCAGCTATTTTTCTCTCTATTTTCTGTTATTTTGAAGAAAAAAAGTCATCACTTCACTTGTTTAATGCAATAGTTGCAGGTCACTATTTTTATTAAAAAAAAAAAAAAAAAAAAAAAAAAAATAGAAGGAGAAATAAAAAAAAAGAATAAAAAAAACCTACTTTTTACACAAAGAAAACAGATTTTATTAATTTACCATTTCAGGTGCTTAAAAAAAAATCAACTTTCACTTGCCTGTTCGAGTTTCTTTGCTGAGTCCACTTAGCATCTTATTAGAGAAAAAAATTTTTAACAGTAATTCTGAAACTTTGTATTCTGGCATGAAATTCTGGGAGTTCTGTTCAAGTTTAAGTGACAGGTTCAATCCTTTAAAATAAAGGTTAAGCTTCTTGAATAGATTTTTATGCACTCTCTTTAGAATGAATGTAGACTGATCAGGTCAGGTTTGCTTAAAAAAGGTTTTGCCCATTTTCCCCCTTTTGCTTTCCTTTATTTTTCCTCATTTTTTTAAATCTGATCATGAGTGCACAAGTATAGCTATGCGTTATTGTCAGATTCGTTTTAATAAATTTCAGTAAATATTTCTAATTTCTGCTCTAAAAAAAGTGGCTACTTCGAAAATGATGCAACTGTGCAACTTTAAATGATACAAATTAGGGTTCTGCGAGTTTTGTTCATCTTAAGAAAGTAGTCAATCACCAAGCTCTCCCATAAGTACTCATTGCCTCAAATAGTGATTTTATTTCTACATTCTCATGACAGAAATGTGCCACTCTCTTTGAAAAATAACAGACCTGCATCAATTTGTAAGTCACTGACAAACTTGAGAAGGTTAAGTAATGTCTGAGAGCTCACTCAGTGATGCAAGTACTACACAGATTCAAATAATTTTAAAGATTCCTTTTCTTTTTGGCGGGGTGAGTAGAATATGGATTGAGTTTAACTGAAATGCAGCAAGCCGCATCAAATTTGAACCTAAGAAAATAGATTTAAAGTTTCATTCATCAGTAAGACTCAATCCTGAGGACCAAGTTCAACAACTTTTTTCATTTTCCAAATATACTTCAGCAACTATCAATATTTGAAAGGAGAACATTTACGAATGCTTGTTATTGCATACCTCTTCCAACTAATCATTTTTCAAAGGAGACTCGGTATTTTCCGGGAAACTACGTCTATTTTTAAATCCTCTCACTTTTTTTGCCTAAGGCCCAAAAAGTAGTGCATGGAGGAAATGGTGAGGGTAGAGACGGGTGGAATAGATTTTGAGGGTCAAATAAAAGAGTTCAGATGATTTGAAGGTAACTGCTGCTTATAATTTAATATTAAGAGCACCTTACACGATTATTATGCTACAATCACATTCAATGAAACTGTACAACGAAAATGGTAAGAAAAAACATTATGAATTATTATACTACCTACATTTATAACAGGAGATCAATTTTAACATGACTATATCAGAGAGGCACCAAACACTCTGAAATACTGACAAGTATTTATGAATGAGACTATAAGAATGATTAGATCTGCTTGTACAAAAGCAGTTCACTGATGTTGGGCTGAAATCCAATCACATTCACAGCTTAAACATCAAGTAATTGAATCTTAAATCGAAGAAAAAAACGTATTGTATCACAGTGATGAAACTCAGAAAAAACCCATTATCAGGCATCAGTGTAGTTAGGCACAAGATTCCCAAAAACCAACAAGTTTATAAGAATTGTTAAGGCGGAAATGAGAAGGCTGAGCATTCAAGGGACTTAATGAGGTCATGTAAAGAAGAGAATTGAGAACATGAGTAAGTAATATTCCACGACCCAACGAAGTAACATACATAAAAATTTCCAACGAGTAAGTAACCAAAATAAAGGATAAGAAAAGCGTAATAATAATTTCCTAAACATGAACATGGTGAGAGACTTTAATGTGTACAACGGCTGAGATCATAGGAAAACGCCAGAGGTAGATACTTTACAACTTTGGATAAACATATTTACGCCAAAATTCTGTGGCAGCAGTAATCAATTCCATAATAGTAGCTCTATCAAACTTTACTTCAATTATTTTTACAAACCCATTATTTTCGAAATCTGGGTCAGCGACACAAAACAGGCCTTTTTGCTTGTCACATAAAAGCATTTGAAGCAAAATTTGGGCTTTGTACTTAGGTGCTGGTTCCGTAAAATCGTTGTTAAAATAAGATGGGTAGGTTTCCCCGGAAGCTGGACACTTAACTTCCACAACATGCTCTCCAAGAATACCATCAGGCGAAGCACCAAACATTGGGTACGCGCTGTTTAAAACTAATCCAGTCTTTTGCATAGGAACTTTTGTTTTCCGTATTTTCCTAACTTCACTTAAAACTAAAGGCTCTAACCTCCGCCCCCGGGCCATTGCTTTTGTATCTTTGAACTTTTTGGCTCCTAGTATAGTGGCAACTAGGGAACCGTCCTCAGTGTGGCACCTTGCTGCTTCATGTAGCTTAGATGCAGTTACTCGCCCGTATCGAAACTCAAACCACAAATCAGACAAGGCCTGGTTTTTTGTTTCCTCAGCTACCTTTAAGCATTCCTCTACAGTCATTAGAGAGGCACAAAAGTCTGTAAAACTGTCAACGGTATGAGGGTCTGGAGTATCATAAACATAGGATGTATGCATACGGTGAATTGATAAGGTGACCTTAGGATTTGTCACTTGCGCGTAAACTTGGAACCCTGACTTTTGGAAGGTCTTGTTGCTGAGATTTCGAAACTGGGCCAAATGTTCTGGCAGCACCGATGCAGTGTGGCGCTTCTTGCCCATTGCAGCAATCAACTTGAATTTGTCCGTGGAGCCAACCTTCGCAAGGGGCGATCGGAGCCAGTAGCAATCAACAGAAGTGACAGACGGTGTTTCACTTCTCCGATTCACCCAGGCCACAAATGCGAAAACATGCTTGCAAATAACTGTGAACAAAATGAACAGGTGAATTACATTGCTGTTATTAGGAAAATACAATCAGAAACACAAATACAAATCAAAAATCACATTGGTACAAGGGTTATGAAGGTGGCACATGTTCGTCATTTCAGAATATGATGACTTGGGAGGCAGCTGGATATGTGATGGATCTAGGGTGCGGAAAAATAAGTTAACCGCAGGAATCATCTGCAGTTCCAAGGGTTTTATTGCCTTCATATATAAAAACTAGACCCGCACCTAAGCTGTAGGTATTTCAATTCTTATTATTTCAGAAAGTTTCGGCATCCTAGTTCCTTATAGGGTTTGAACTGTCTTAATTATTTGCCGCATTCATGAATGCTGTGTAAGAGCAAATAAATCTTCTTTCTTTCTATGGCAACGTCTAATGAGCGATTTAACTTAGAAATCACCATGCGATGCTGCAGGATATTACGAAAGTCTAAAACTGACGCCACTTAATCCGCTCTTAGGAACGATGGTAGCTCTTCCAAAACCCAAATTTCAACCGAAGATGCTGGAAAAAGAAGAGATGACTGTAATGAAATTTTCTCAAAAAACCAATAATTCACCTGAGCTAGCTGCACATCCGGAACAAGCTGCTTTCGTTATCTTCATTAGCCCTTCGTCAAGTTCCATCGTCACGGGGTAGCCCTTGTTACGTACTCTATGCTCTGGGGTGACTTCTCCTTTGAGGCACACTTTAAGTCCCTCTCTTTTTACTTGCACATAGCAAACCGCATGATCACCGTAGCTTGCCCGACTTGACCTAAAATGGAAAAAACAGAAGCGTTACAAACATGTACATTAGGAACAGCAACAGACTGTTCAGATAGTACAGGACTCAGAGTAAACAAGAAATCTCCATCATCACGGGATATCACTTGCTTAGCATGGAGCAAAGCGTGGGATGCACTGCGCACTTGGACCTCTAATCATCATGGTTCAGCATTGCCGAAAGGTACAAAAGGGGAAAATCAATAGGATGCACCAGAGAAATATTTCTATATACTGTCTGTCAGGAGTACCTTAGCTGTGATTGCATAAATTGAGATTTAAAAGGTTCGTATAGTCTGACAGAATAAGTAAGTTGTTGTTTACATTTTGAAATGTCAACCTGTCACCTGAACTGAAAGTTCACGAGAGGCTCTTGTAGGGCCACTTGATCAGTCCAACAGCACCATGAATGATAAGCAAGCACAGGTTTGAATGTACGATAGCACTTTCATGACTCATCATGGTTCATGACAAATTAATGCATATCGCTCGCCCATAATCTGAACCCAATTGCGTAAAAGAAATCAGGTTACCATTACCAAACATAATCCGGCAGTAATGTAATTGAATACACATTTTCTATCTGCAAGGGTCTACTAAATTTCTGATTCCTTGCAAATCTCCAGGTAGAAAGTGGGATTATCATAATACAAACAGATGTAAGCATGTGCATATTCAAGATGTTCAGGTACAGGCTAGGTGAGCAGAGTTCACATTGAAAAGGGTTAGATATAAGACATTTAAAAGTGGAAACTAAGTAGGAGCATTGACTGTAAGTAAGATACTTAAACATTTGCACACAGCGTTTCCTTCATGATGCATTTAAATATGAGAGCTAGGCCACTTTTACACATTCACTCAACCCTGGGCTTGAATTGAAGGGGGCTTGCGATTAGCATTATCATCTGTTAACTCTACAGATGATCAGGATCACCTACTAACTGAACATATGATCCAGCAAACCATAAGTACAAGTAGAAGTACTAACCTTATCTCCTTCACATGCTGGACCTCGGGCTCCAGCCTGACCGATGAATTGAAGAAGTCGACGACCATCCTAAGAGTTAATTTGGGCAAATTGCGACTGTCTGCTTTTACGTATCCATCGGAAACAATTTTCGGCGCCATTCTCGCGATTAAATTAGCAATTCACATTTGATTCACACAATAATTGAACATTTCACGATAGAAAGCCGCACGCACAATGTTTACCTTACGGCCGATCGCCATGTTGGATTCGGATAGCCGCTAGATGACGTCATCAGCCAATCAGAGACCCGGAAACTTTCACGAGCTTTTTCCGCGCTGAAAAAGCACTGACGAACTTTTTTGACCACACCATCGTTTTTCTCGCGAAATTTTCATCCGGAAAAACATTACTTCGAAGGAATCCCCACTGCATGCAAATTCTCCATTATTCCCTTACCGCTGTAGGTCGCCATTTTGACCGTCGTCATTTTGAAAAGGAAAGAATTTTCCGAAAAACTATTGCCAAAATCGTTTTTGTCGTCTCGAAAAACCCTGGTCTCTAAAAATTCGATTACTTTAATCTCCATCTTCGAAATTCATGGATTGCAAATAAATTTACAATTATCCACATAATAAGAAAACACTGACCATTGAATGCTTCTCTCCCTACTAAGAGAAAAAACTGTCAGATTATAGGAGCTGTAGCATGGTGTTTCACATCGTCCACAATATTCCGTTCATGTAACCGTTCTTTTATACGTCAATTTCATGAAACCTGAGACTTTATATTCGGCATTGGAATCCGTAGGTAAATGGCGACGCATCGGTCTCGGCCACGATAACCGTTCCGCTCGCTGCGCTGGACAACCCTCTATTATGCAGTGATGAGAGGCCCGCAACTCGTTCACTGTCAGGGTAGAAACAATGGGCATCCTTCATCCCTCCTTTAATAGCTCCAGTACCTGGACCGAAGTTTTAATGCCGTTGAAATATATCTTGATAATTTAGTTCCAGCGCTTAATTATGATAAAAACACAATAAGATTCCGTCAAATTATCTTAATTTTGAACCGATATACAGCACTTACGTATGACCGCAATTTGCCGCGAAATGATGTAAGTCGGCTTAAATTAAAGTTATTTTGACAGAATTTTATTCTGTTTTTATCACAATTTTGCGATGGAACTAAATTTTCACACTAAAACATTATTCAGCACGGTAAGCGTATACCGCGCTTCAAAATCTGGTTGCAAAAATCCGCGGCTGATACGTGATGCATCATCCATTGTATTCTCGGTTATTTTTAAAGCCTCTCCGTGGCGGGAACGTAGCTGCGTATTTTCTTATCGTTATAATGGAACGTGAAGACCGTTTAGAGTGCTGGTAACAATTTTTTAATTAATGCCGAGAACAAAGAAATCTATTAAGACCCTTTATGCCCTGCTAAAGCTCTCTAATATTTACGTAGCTACCAATTTGCTTAGAGCAGATCGCTGTTTGAAATTTCCTTATCGGTTACACGTGCAAGCTGCGAGGCTATGTAACAGGGTTCCCGATTGGCTGTCATTTCGGCAGGCAGTGAAGGAGGCCAAGATACACCCGCAAGTTACCAAGTGCCCAGTGACCTACCAATCATTGCTATGACGTTACGAGACCCTAATCGTTGACTTCTCCGTATTCTTCTCCTCCTTCACGGCGACACGTCATTCCTGCACCCCGTATCTCGGCTTCTATGCCATAGATTTTCGTATAACTTTTCGACAAGAAACTCAAATTTTCAGTCCAATTTTCAAAATTCGCAAATCCGAGATGGTGGATGTGGCCTAAAATGCTTTCTTGGCTCCTATTGCATCGATTTTCGTTAAACTTGGTAGCAGGGGGAATTTTTCGACCAGCAACTCGAATTTTAAGTTCAATTTTCGAAATTGTCAAATCCAAGATTGTGGATGAGGCCAAAATTCCTATTTTAGCTTCTGAAATTAATTCATTGTTGTTAAACTTGGTCTCGTTGTCTCAAGTAGCATATCGACGGTGAAACTACCAAACCACGTATCTCGTTTGCGGTGTTTAAAAATCTACGCTCACATTTTATTTTTTTGAAGTAGACCAAATCAATATCATTTTGAAATTTTCACGGAATTTTCTCCGCACGAAGAGAAAAAATCACAGAAATTTTCAAGACTGGATGTTGAGTAGTTTTTCATTTAAAAAATAAAGTATGACAGGAAGTCTGCGACGTCGCAAACCGAGATACGTGGTTTGGTAGTTTCACCGTCGATATGCGTTGTGCTCAGTGGCGTGGTGTGACTATATCTGGTAGGCGTTCGGTAGGAGTGTTCACTTTAGGGGGGAGGGAGTCAGAAAGGTTCAATCCCCTTCCTTAGAGGGGGGTTCGGGGGGCCTCCCCCGGAAACTTTTTAAAAAATGAAGCCGCAAGAACACGATTTTAACCCTTTCTGGTGAAAATTTTGCCGGTAAATTGTCATTGAAATTTTGATCTTTTTACCGATCGTTTTCCTGTAATTTATTTTGTTAAATGATAACGTTCGCAACACGCACCTGCAGAGAGAGGTGGGAGAAGGAGACTGTGAAACTGGGAGATGCGGCCCGCAGGGCGGGGGGGGGAAGCGGAGGGCGAATCGCGGCATAGAGGAAATTCGGCGGTTCGCAAACCCCTGCGGACCACTGCTACAGGAAACAGCTGGACTGATGAGCGGCTCTCCTCTCTCGTTCTTTTCCCCTTCCTTTTCTCTCTGCTGTGTTCCCTCCGCGAGCGCGGTCCGCACTCGTCTCCGAACCCAATGCTCACGCTCCGCTCTGCACCGCGCGCCGGTGCCTCTCCTCTCTCGTGTACCCTTTGCCCCTTCATCATTGCACCCAGGTTCTCTCTCCTAACCGTACGCAGATCATCCAGGTTCGGTAGCCGGTGCGGACCAAGCGTCACAGGATTTTCTCTCTCCGCCGCTCCACATGCCGCTGTCGGCAGCCAAACGCCCGATACTTATTTGCGATCTACTATTCTGTATTCTGTATTGCCTCCCACATTCTTAGCCATAATTTATTAATTGTTTCAAAATATTTTAGGGTGTTCGGCGAACACTGCGAACCTACGGACGCCACGCAACTGGTTGTGCTTAAACTGCCTCATAGGGTCAGATTAACGTTCACTTCATTTGCGGCTGACCGTAAATCAACCAAACGCAAAGCTGTGATGACGGAAGTTGCTTTGAACTACGAAAAATATCGATAAGTTCCAATTGATTTTTTTTAAATTTTACAGTCCATACCCTGCATTTTCTCGAAAATTGTGTTAAAGATAGGAGAAACTTTAAATTAATGTCAATAAATTTTACTTGATGTCTATTATTTGGGATATAATTGTATTGTATGTTTATATTTTTATCGATTTGTGTGAAACTCGGTGTCAGGGGGTATTCATTGACGGAAAATTCGAATTTTTGGTCAGATTATCAAAATTCCAAAATCAAAGATAGGGAACGTGCATGGCTAAAGTGGCGAAGATGTTGTCTTCTTATTTTTATTATTATTGACGTTAATGGCTAAGGGGGGGGGGGGGGCTAGCGGAACGAGTCGTAAGCTCATCGCGATGCGAGGAACCGGGGGTCTAGAGGCACTCCCCGCCTAGGCGTGACAGCTCGCAAATGGAGCTAATCACGGCTGGCAGTTGTTAAAACTGTACTCTTGATGTGAGTAATCGATTAATTTTCACAGTTTGGTTCATGTTATTGAACTCTTGCTGCACTTCGGTTAAAATTTCAAAGTTTGTTTACTACAGTTGAAATACTGGTACAAGAACCGAATAGCCCGGTTGTGTAAGCCGAAAAGAAAGGTAGTATGAACCGGATGGTGGGGTCACAACAGAACATCGCACTGCGATATATACGACCGGATTTTTCTCCCTTGTAGACTATAGGAAATTTTGCTTGTTTTGTTTTTTTCTATAGAACTCGGCAGCGGTGGCGTTCACCAGAGCGGGAAAGGGTCCATTACTGGCCTTTATCGAGTGGCTGGCTGGTCGCTAATTTATGGCGTTAGCGCGGTGTGTGGCGTTAATTTACCCCGAGGCTCAGGTGCCCCCACTCCCATCTCCTTCCCCCGACCCCGACTTTGGAGCGTGATTGATTCCGTGATACGTGCGGTTGCCGTTACACCTCTTGCGTTGATTAATCACGAAAGCTGACCCGATCCGTAAGGGCTGAACTATCGGGTTTCATGGTCTCTCGTCGGGTTCTACAGAAACTTGGCAACCGGTTCGGGAATAACGTTCCCGCATGAAGAGCGGAATTTTGGAAAGACCGAGATGCCTTCAGGTATTGCGTAGAATGCGCAACTTGAGTGCTGCGTGTCAAGAGAAAACACCGTATAAGCCTTTAAGTATTACCAAGATTAAAATAAAACTTTCAAGGAAACTGGAAAATACTTTTCTTCCAATTTCTCATTAATGTTCTTTCGTAATTTGATTTGAAGTAGCCAAAAATGTCATCATATTTTATTTGTAACTAATCGTAAAAATACAAATTTTATTCGGGGGTACTCTATCACATTTAAACGTTCAAACAGCGTCTTCCTTAGCATGACAGCATAGTACTGCCTAATTACTGCATCATCGTAAATTTTACTCAAATTAAATGATGCGCGCGCGCTCAGTTTTGAAACCAATTTTCTTTCATATATTCGAAAAAAATTTTCAACATAGACTTCAACCAAAGGAATATTTAAAAAAGCAGAGCACAGATGTTGAGAGTAACTACCCCTATCCAGAATTTTTGCAATGTTCTTGATCAGAGGAATCTCCTGAAGTCCCATGTCCATAATCTCATTACAAGTGACTAATGAACCAAGAATGAAAATACAAACCTTTAACTACCTTCAGACGTAAGTAACGACTGAAAAATTTCCACCCAAATACCTGTTAGCATTCCATGGAAATTCAAGCTTCGAAATTGAGTGGAAAATATTTTAAACTTGTAACTGGGACAGCCCAACCATCCAACGCTCAGGTATTTACATGAAAGAAAGAACAAACATTAGGAATTCTAATTCCAACTGAGTTTCGCAGCTCTTCAAACTCATTTGCATACTCTTGAAATTTTAGGATTATTCATTCATAACAGTAATGACTAGAAGATGGTTAAATTAGGTGAATTGGATGGCACTGAAAAAAAGGGGTCTCTCTATATTCAAAAAGGGCATGCGTGTCTATCAGAACGGTCGAGCAGGAGAAATTGATATAGAAAGAAGACAAAGAGAAGTAGAGCGATCCTATCTGCGAGGTCGGGTTGTTGCAATGAAAAAACAAGCAGTGAACTCCAATACAAAATGATGATAGGGCGCGTCATTAACTCGCACATATCAACCCCTTTAGTTTTCATTTACAGAGATTTCAAAATAGGCAAGCAGCACAGAAAGAGAATTCACGATCCAACACCGCGAGGTCAACGACGCACTTTGACGAGACCGTGTATTGTGAATGTAGAAAGCCATTCGAACGAGTTTAAGTTTTTTGATCTGCCTCAAGCAAAATCTTATCAGATTCTTGAAGAAACTTGCTATGGAATAATTTAGGCGAAAAAAGGAAAAATTCTGTCGAACTCCTGAAAGATAAAGTCGATTTAGAGGTATTTTGGGGTTAAAATACCCAAATCACCAGTAGTATGAATCCCGTTATCTTATTGAGAAGAGATCGACTCGATATGAATGAATTGCAATTAAATATGTCTTGATTTTGTTATTTTAAACGTCTTTCCATGCAAAAAAGTTACATGCAAAAAATACTGAAAATCGGCCCGGTAGAACGCTGGAAGTAAGCGTTACCATGCAAAATTAGGAGGTCTCGGAGCTTATAGTATAGATGCGTACGTCGATGAGTTTTAAGACGTAAGAATAAAATATATGAAAAACAAGCCCACCAGCAGCCTGATCGTTGAAATTTAAGTCGGCACGACAAGAATCGAAAATCGATATATTACACGGCGCAGATAGGGCTATGTCTTGTCTTATCGTGCCGACATAGCCAGTTAAAGGTTCAACAATCCGGCTGCTGGAGTACATGAATAGGACAGGATAGAAGAAAAAAAGGAGGCAATCGTAACTAAAAAACATTGACAAAATAGGTATTGCTCCCCGCCGTAAAAAATGGCGACGATACCCATGGAGCAACGCGGGCCTTAATGATATATAACATTATTAACACAGTCGATGGGAAACGGCCGGAAAGAGCGTACACTACTAGCGTGGTGAATGCTCAAGAAGGTGAGTAAATAGACGAACTCACGGCAACCCACGACAGACCCATAGTTGGACGTATTTCTATCAAACGGACCTCAGCGCCATAGGGTGAGGAAGGTGGAGGGGGGCTTGGATTGGCGGCAGAAGCGGGCGTCCGGCTTATTCCTTCCTATACTCGCAATGCTTTTCCATGGCGCTTAGGTCCGTTTGACAGAACGCGCTATCCGGGATTCTAAATTCCTCAAAAGGAGCTCGAATTGGCGCTTAGTTCCGTCTGATAGAAATACGTCCAGTTTATCCATCATTCCTCAACTTACTATTACTAGGAGCGGTAGCGACCCCGTCAAGCCTATAGAGATCCCCAACAACGAAAATGGGAGCCGCTACTGTATCTTACACGAACCCATTCAATAAGTATAACAACCACCCACTTCAACCAATGGAATCTCTCAGTCATCCCGTTGCCTTCTCATTTGTCTATCAATTTCGATACAGCCCGCTATGGAGCACTTATGATGTTGGAATTTTGCATTAATGGTATCTTACGTTGCAGAACATAATGGTTCTACTGGACGCAACAAATATTATCTTATCTAAATCTTATGATTCTCCGACTTTTAGCGTTAAGTGGTTTCAGAATTTACCCAACGCTCTAATTCTCCCTTAACGAGACAACCTGAAGGGCACCGGGTGTGGGTTCAACCGACGGTAACATTCAATGGTAAATCACCACTACCACCAGCTCGACACGGTGAAATGGAGGAAGGGAGTCGCATTTCGCGAATTACAGTCGTCACAGATTCTCTGATGCAAATCCACGACTCGTTCCGCTTACTCCCCCCCCCCCTCCTTACGAGCATCCCTTCTGCCGACGGATGACACGTCCCTTTGTCGGTGCAGTCAAAAGTGGCCGCGATCTGTTGACAGAGGACAGATGCAGAACCGCATTCCCAGATCCGAGTGCGAATGTAAAGTCCGTGTGAGTAAAGTGGATACGAAAAATGTCCATTCTCTCTTTATAAAGATAAAATCTAAAGAATGCTCTACAAAAGGTCACCGGATAAGAAACACGAATTTAACGAGCATACTTCCCGCGATTTAAGTAATTGAAATTGACTCCTAACCAAGAAGTTCTTTAAGCGTCGCGTCGTATGCACGGAGAAAAGAGATTGGTAGCCGCAACCAGGAAAAGGGTTATGTTTACCAACCCGCCTATTTCGTTTCCGTCATAGCCACACTCCTGTTTGATTCGAACAGGAGTGTATGCTATGAGTGTACAGGAAGATCGAAGGAGTCCAGGCGGTCTGGACCCCCCCCCCCCCCCCTACCGCAGCCTCGATAATTGTACCTTTACGTTTGGAGAGCAGATATAAAATATTATCAGGGACTTGCACAAAATAATGTAAATTTACCGTCACGATTTTGAATGGACACCCTCTTCAAGAATTTCTAGCTACGCCACTGACATTTTTGCTTGTTTAGCGCTGGTTGCGGAAAATTTGAATTTATCGCTCACAAAAATAACAAGCCTTTGTGAATCAAATCGCGGATTAGAACAGTTATGGTAGGCTACTTAATCAAGCAACGTTCTTTTCTTATTCCGTGCTGATGTAAGTAAAGGGGAGAACGTATGCGTCCAGGAACTGAGCCAGCGCCGTGTCAAGACTGAGCAATGAGCATGCCACATCTTCATACCGCAGATCCGGTTGCAATGACGGTTATTATGCGATTCAATTTGAGTATATTAGGGTTTTTTCAAGGCTACATACGAAGAATACATAATTAACTGTACTTGTTGCGTACAATGGAACCATTACATTCTCCAACGTAAGCTCCCATTACTGTAGAAAAAGTTCGAAACCGCCCCGAGTGGCCCATCCGACGAGCTGATTAATATTTAAGGGCTGAAAAATGTCAAGGGAAATTGGAGCAATCCCACTGATTGAAACGGTTGGTTTTTGGAGACTAGGGAGGAAAATGAAGGACTAGCTGTAGGGTTGCCGTTGGTTGGGTCATTACTTACTTCATCCTTTGTACATTGCAACCACTCCCGCTGACAGGTGGGATGGTTTAATTTCCTCTTTTTCTATGTAAGTCAATAATGAGCCAACTGGTGAGTCGTAAACAGAAATTTGTTTAGCACCCGCGGAAGTTAACATTTTTACCTTGGGACAAGATGGATCATCGTGGGATGCGCTCGACCATATCGGGTCGCGAAGAGGTGGAAAGGGGTTGCACTAGGATTACGCGGGGAGAAAAGGGGGTCGGGGACAGGCAGAGGGCTGGGGAGCTGGGGGCTGCCAGCTGGGGGGCTGGGGGGCTGGAAGCTGGGGTGAGTCGGAACGTGGAACACGTCCTTTGGAATCTGAGTTACGCCTTTATCAGGCGGCGGACACTCTTACGCAGCAGTGCCCTAGGCCCCGATTAGCGCCGGATTCCGCGCCGAAATGAGCCAAACGACCGTCCTCGAACAACCGCTCTTTACGTAAGGAAGTCTCTTCCAGTCTTGCGGCTTGCTTTCCAGAGTTGGTCGCGGCGCGGCGCATCGTTGTCCGACGGGAACTTCGTTTGCTGCATCGGATCGGAGATTCCTTGTACGCGGTTTTGGCTGAGCGGCACAGCGACCGTGATTGAATGGATAAGTAGATATTCTGAGAATTGCAGTACCAAAAGATATTTTTGTTTTTTCCCCCCCATTCATTAGCAATTCACAAAAAAACGTTATACATATGTAACATAAAAGGGGGGGGGGGATATAAACTCAACTTGTTGCAACATTCCATTTGAATATGTGGTCAAACACACACAAAAAATATCAGCCATCCCAGTACAAAAGTTCTGAGGACATTCTCCGACTAGTGTTCAAGTAAGGGACAAGAAATGTGCTGAAGCAAGAAGAACCTGTCAGCTAAAGCATTCAATTGTTAGAATTAGTTAAAATTACCTAATTTAATCTCACTCACGAAAAATCCACACCAACATAGGTCATCTCGATTGTTCAAAAAAACTTGGAATTTGGTATCACAATTTCCTTTTTTTCTCTGATAAAAAGTGTTCAAGAGCTCAAAAAAGGTTCAACGGAATAAACAATTGTATTTAGTTGCAAAACATAGAAACAAGCTGTTAAATCCAACACGTGGTGTTGGAAGAGCGTGTCATAAGCATATACATCTGCATAGTCACATTCAGGCTCACCCTGGTTTTTAGTTACTGAACTAATTATAGAAACGCCTTAAAATAATTGTGAGTAATATTCATCCGGCCAAAAACATTTCCATGTAAATATGAGCTACCAAGCTAAAAATATAAGCATTCGTCGCCTTAAATAAATTGATATCCCAAATAATAGATTCCAAGTAAAATTTATTGACAATAATTTAAAGTTTCTCCTCCCTTCAACATTACTATCGGAAAAATGCAAATGAAAGACAAAAATTTATTAAAAAAAATCTATTCAAATTTATCGATATTTTTCGTAGTTCAAAGCAACTTCTGTCATCACAGCTTGCATTTGGTTGATTTACGGTCAGCCGCAAATAAAGTGAACATTAATCTGACCCAATGAGAGAGTTTAAGGCTACTCGACCCAGCTCGAGGACTCATAGGCTACTCGAGACAACGGGACCAAGTTTAACAAAAATAAATTTATCAATTTCAGAAGCTACAATAGCGGTTTGGGCTTCATCCGCCATCATGAATTTGAAAATTTCGAAAATTGGACTGAAAATTCGAGTTGCTGGTCGAAAAATACCTCCTAATACAGATTTTTACGAAAATCGATGGAATAGGAGCCGAGATAACATTTTAGGCCACATCCGCCATCTTGTACTTGCGAATTCTGAAAAAAGGATGAAAATTCGACTTTCTCGTCAAAAAATACCCCCTGGTACTAAGTTTTATGAAAATTAATGCAATAGGAGCCGAGATCTGGCCTTGGATTTGCCAATTTTGAAAAAGTGACTAAAAATTCAAGTTTCTCGTAAAAAATACCCGCCGGTACAAAGTTCCATGAAAATATACGGAACAGAAGCCGAGAAAGCATTTTATTACCACTTCATTGAAACAGACACAGAGAGACCAAAGAGCACGGAATATGTCTGGGCTATCCGTGAAGTCTTAGAACGGGGTGGAGAAGGAACCTGTCACCGCGAAGGAGGAGAGGAACATGGGAGAGCCCACCGATTGGGGTCTCGTGACGTCATAACAATCATCGGCGGGTTGCTGGACACCATATAGTCGTTCCCTGCCGCTAAACATGCCGAGAGGACAGCCAATCGGAAACCATCTTATAAAACGTACATGACCTCGCAACTTGCACGTGTAACCGAAAATCATATTTTCAAACAGCTATCTACTCCAAGCAAATTGGCAGCTACGTAAATATTAGAGAGCTGAGGCAGGACATAAAGGGTCACAATATATTCCTTTGATCTTTGTATTATTGAAAAAACAGTTACCAGTACTCTAAACGGTGTCTAAGTTTAATTATCACGATACAAAAATTCAGCTACGTTTCCGCCATGCAGAGGCTTTCAATTAGCCCAGGATGAAATGGGACTAGGATCTAGA
This sequence comes from Bemisia tabaci, assembly GCF_918797505.1. Classification (NCBI taxonomy): domain Eukaryota; kingdom Metazoa; phylum Arthropoda; class Insecta; order Hemiptera; family Aleyrodidae; genus Bemisia; species Bemisia tabaci. Next base: position 63,872,809 of record NC_092795.1, on the reverse strand, counting down.
TTCACCGGCCGCCTTGAGGTGTATTCCAATGAGCCAGCCATAGCAAAGCGCGCTCAATAGAAGATAAAACAAAAAGAAAATCCAACATAAATATGTTGGAATAGCGTGCCGAATAACTTAAATGTTGGAAACATACTATTTCCATGTCATTGCTATTTTTATCAAGTACGTGGTACTTTTTGATAAATTTGGGAGACAATTTTGATTCATGAACTTTGAATGTAAATTAATTTTAAACATTACGTCCAATTATCTTGATTTTGAGCTGATATGCGACATTTGCGTATGACCGCAATTTGCGGGGAACTATCGTACATCAGCTTTAAATCAAAATAATTGGACGGAATTTTAGTGCGTTTTCATCATAATTTCATGTTCGAACCAAGTTTTCATCGATTCGAAGGCCGAATTGGCTGCCTAAAAAGCAAGCCATTTTTTGAGGGTTCTATGAGAAATGCTTTTAAATATCAGCTCTCAGGAAATCACCATATGCCTAAATTGGTAGGATAGGTGCTCAAGTACTTAATATAATCATATTTCAGAAACTCAGGCATTAAACGATCGAGTTAATTTTTTTTCCAAAGTATGACGGGATTCACTACCGGTGGTTTAGCTATAATAACCCAAAAATATATTTAAATCGCCTTTTTCATGCAGGATATTGACGGATTTTTTTTTTTTCGAGCTCAAATGACTCAAAAAATACTGTAGTTAAAGAATCTTAGGTTGTTTCGATTGTGGGAGTTAAAACAATTTAAGCTCGTTCAGGCACACCGAGTATTCAATGGGGTACGGCTGCTATTCGACTTTTGCCTTCAGGTCAAATTTTTTACAAGGAGGCCCCATGGAAAAGAACAATTTTTTGTAATTTTGCCCTGATATTTGCTCCGTTGCGTAATTGAATTGCTTGTAAAATTCTGAGATAAATGATGATAATTATAATTAACACTACTTTTTTTTTCCTTCCTTTGATTTTTTTTTGCATTGAGAAATGGGGTTTTTGTCAATGTGTTTGGATTTCGAACCGTAACTTCTCTTCTATTCAAAGATTTTTATAAATGAGGTCTCTTTTTATTTGAATGTTAACGAAGGGTATGGAAACACTTGCTAAATAGACGGAAAACATTGTTGTGAAAATTTGGTGGATCCTGGCGTCACGGTAAAAGGTTAATTGAGCGAGAAAGGTAAGGTTGGACGACGGCGAGGGTCGGCTGTTTGTTCTCGTGCTCGAAACCGGACACCCAAATCGATATCGGGAGATAACTGCAGTGCTTTAAGTGGATTTCTGTAAGGACCACGGTTAGCACATAATATAATGAGTCGAAAGGCTCATTACAGATTGCACTTACAGCGCAAGACGCTCATTGGCTAAAAAGTTGTTGCGGGAAAGAAGCTCCCAGATTTCAGTCGTTCTACCGTAGAAGAGCTTTTATGAAGTTTCAGTTAAATGAAATTGGTAAAACGTTTTTGACAGAAAAATGTTCTTAGATGTTTCTCCTGAGAAGTTTATTCTGTTTTTTGGTAGACGACCATCAGGGCTTGATAGTATAACGGTTCACGGAAAAAAATGACTGCGCGCGGATAACCATTTTGATTTTGTTAATTAAAAGTTGGTGCCGTATACATGAAAAAATTGATAGAATATACAAGGGAATTGTATTGTCCACAACGTCTTTAGGGAAATCAATCATTTTCAATTAGTTGCTACTAGCTATTACAAATCTGTTCACCGAGACAAAATTGATGGTAAACTGCTCAATCAAGTTGACTCATTGCACTAAAGAGTGCGCTTGCGCTTCACCTATCTTGTTTTTGGTTGATGCTACTCGGTTAAGTGGGCTCATTGAACTACAGAATGCATTAGTCCAAATTATAAACTTGTTGATTATGAAGGTCACCATCTCAGATAACTCAATTAAAGTATTTTGTTAGTAGTCTACCCCGTCAATTTTTTACGCTTTACCAACATTGAGTCACCAAAGATAGCAATCAGATATGGGCTGATTAGGGAAAGAATGTTGATAAATTTTCAAGAATTCATATTCAACCCACCTTGTGTGACTGATAAGCGTGTAATAATATGTTCGTGGAGCGTACTCCTTTTCCCGTCCCTGGCTCGGGCGACGGTAAAAGTCGCCGCAAAACTATATGACTTCCCGCAATTAATTATTCTTGACTCTGCTCGGTTTTAGTGATAATTTAAGGGCATTTATTACGACAATTCAGAAACTCAGACGATATTAAATTTTTCACTGATTTAAAAAAAAAAAGGATTAAAACGAACTAAAATATTCATCAAAACCAAAAATTATTTCATTCTAAAAGTAAAATATACCTCATATCGTAATTTTTGGGGGGAAAATAAAAGTAACACTGATAGGAGGTAAAAGTAGGGCCGCGGTGCGGCCCATTGATGGCGCAGAGCGCCTTCAGGGGGTTGGACCGCGTAGCAGTCAGGGGGCATAGCCCCCTAGTATTTGACTATTTGCCTGGACATTTGACAAAATGCCTCATTTTACTATTTGCCTTCGATATATCGATTGCAGTGTTTGAAAATTTCTTTCCTCCCCCCTCCCCTTGGCACCAAGTTTTACGAAAATCCGACGAGCAGGAACCGAGATAGCGTTTTAGGCCACGCCCGCCACCATGGTTTTTCAAATTTTCGAAAGTAGACTAAAAATTCGAATTTAATCGATGGAATGGGAGCCGATGTATCAATTTAGGCTACGTCCGCCGTCTTAAATTTTCATATTCAGAAAATTCAACTTAAAACGCATCATACCCAAAACCTAAGCTCAGATTCGGCTTTCTCGTGAAAAATCGATGATATTTCATGTATCATATGTTACCATAGCATAAAGAAAAGAGGGTATTCGTAGGCGTAAAGATTCTATCAAAGCCGGCCGGTATGCGGAAGTAGGCACAGAATTCAAACGTTTGAGCTACGCCGCCAGGCGCCGGCGTCAAGCATTTGGTTCGTCCGTTTCCGAGAAAACAAACTTCTTCTTACTCATCAGCTGACCCACTCCGAATCACCCATGTTGCCACGTCGGACTGATATGTTCGAATCTACACGCCTACGTTAATTTCTTTCCTTCATGATATGGTGACATATGATACGTGAAATTGCATCGATTTTTCACGAGGAAGCCGAATCTGAGCTTAGATTTTGGATATTATGCGTTTTAAGTCAAATTTTCTTTTATCTTTTTTAAATCACTCAGGAAAATTTGCGGAAACTCATTAGTATAACAGTGTGTATTCTTTTACAAACATTGATCAAAAATAAAACATTGACGGTATTTGAATCCATTAATCTCCAAGATAACTTGAATACGGTTGTTGTACGAATTTTTACGTATATTGTTTGTTGTCGGGAGCGTAGCGGCCAAAGGCCCCTGGTACTAATAATAATTTTCAAAATCAATTTTTTTCTACATTCAAAATTCCAAGGAAATGGCAGAAATTTATCAACTGTTACTAATGTTTTAACAATGTTTCATGTCAATTGTATGCTGCCGTTAAGCTAAACATCCCAGGTTTACCAGTAGGCTAGGCATGCACTATATTTAACACCATGTCAAGGCTTCAGTACTTTAGAGGAGTGATTTTTTTATTTTCTATTCTACATAAAATCAGTTGTTCAAGTAAGTAGCCTGGGATTATTTGTCCAATGCTAAAAGCACTTTAGCCAATCATAAAAATAATCCTAGTTTGAAAATTTTGAATTGATTCTTGACATGAAAAGAAAAAAAGAAAAAATAGATAAATAAAATGCAGTTATAAATAACAAGGAAGAGATATTTAATGAAGTATAAAAATTAAAATGAAGTGACTGAATTAAAGTAGACAAATAAAAAATTGCAAAAAATGAAATGAAGTAAGTAACGGTAAAATACAGGGAAGAAATAAAGAATAAATAATCAAAGAAAAATAATATTAAGTAAAGTAGAACAATAAAGTAAACTATTAAATTAAGTAAAGAAATGAAGGAAAAAAATTGAGATAAAGTGAATAAATGAAAAAGAAATAATCATAGAAAAATAAGTAAAGAAATAAAATAAAGTAAAAAATTTAAAATGAAGTAACGAAATTAAATAAAGTAAAAAACTGAAATAACGTTAAAAAATAAAATGAAATTCAATAATTAGAAAAATGAATGAACCAATCTAAGTATGTAGATTGAATATCCTGGTTTTCCGTTCAAATCGAAGCTATGTACAAGTTTTTCGGTCAAGACTCTCATCATACCGTATGGCTCAATCGTTAGGGTCTTCGGCTGGGGTTAGATAGGTCCCAGGTTCAATCTCCGCGGTAGGCAAAAAGATTTGATAGGTCGGATACGACTACAGCACCACACAATAAGTGCTGTAGTCTCATTTTACTCGATTTCCAAATTGATTTACGCGATTAACCCTTCTCCAGCACCCCCTAGCTGCGAACTCCGACATTGCACACCTTTGTATTCAATTTTTTTAGCTGTACGTTTCACAAGAAAATACTCCTCTTTATGGCTAGAAACACAAAATATTAGGTTCACCTTGCTTTTATGATGAATACACTAAACATCCGGATGGGTCAGTTTACCATATTTGAAGGTCTATCTCAGCAACGTTGTGCGAAACGTTTACGGAGGACGGCGCGCCCGCCCAGCAGTGTTGGTGCGAATTACCATCTCTGCAAGGAAAGTGTATCCCCAAAGACAGGACGAGGCTGTGGATGCTGCAGAAGTTGATGCGTAAAAATTGTGAGTCACAGTTCGCGAATACTTCATCCTATAAATATCAACATGTATATTTTATAAATATGTTTAATTATTTTTTTATTTTATAGATTCATTTAACATATTTTTAGTGGCCAACATAAATATTTTAACATTTTCTAAGTGGGCAAACAAATCGTGGACATTTTAATAGCGTAGACATATTTGACAGTAGACTTAGGTACTTTTAGTTGGCATTTTAATGTAGTCGTTTTGACTGTACACTGAAAAAAGTGCCTTGTCCGAGAAACAAGGATTCTAGTCCCCCAGACAAGACCGTCTTGTTATATTTGATCCACAAGGCATTCTTGTTCGTGGGACCCATACAGTCTTGTTCAGGGAACAAGACTTCCTTGTTGCATAAGTCAAAAGTCTAGTCACGGTAACAAAATTGTCTAGTTCTGGGAACAAGACTTGTCTTGTCACAGTATTCGGAAGAAATTAAAATTGCAAAAAAATGTCACAAATTTATATGAATTGCAATTTTTATATGAAAATTTAATTAATCTCTACTTCCTTCACTCCTCTTACACCAGAATTGTCCCATTCGATCTTTCAAATTTTACCGACCTGATCGGGATTTGAACGCGGGCCCATCTGGTTATGGACCGAGTGTCTTACTGACCGAGCTATCCGGGCTAGTTGTATAATGGAGCCGAATTATAAGTATAAGTACAGCCCACAGAATTACTTTTTCATTGTGTTGCTATCTCAAGTCTGTGGAATGCGTAGAGCATCAGATTGTTTGGTTTTTTTCTTTTTTACTATTTACCGTTTACGAAAAGGAATTTACACTCTACATCAGATAAAAATGGACAATTTAGGCCGGAAAAATGTGTTTCTTCAAGCAACGATGTTTCCTTTGTTCCGTGTTAATGATTCTAATTTTTATTTTTATTTTATATCATGATAATAATTAATAATATATAAATAAATCAAACGTTAAAAAAATAATTTTATAATTAGATACATTTGATTTTAAAACCTTACGCATGAGCGATTTATTTTTAAAAAAGAATTATAAACTTATTGTATTTACCTTGTCATTAAACATCCAGAAAAATTTTCGGGGAACAATTATTATGCGTAGTTCTTAAAATACTCTTTCAAAATATATAAAATAATACGCTCTCTTTGAATTTGACCGTTACTCGCGGTGAGTAGAGAATCTTGTCACAGTGACAAGACTATCGAGTCCGGTGGCTCAGAAACCTAGCATATAAAACAAGACTGGTCTTGTTGCATTAACAAACGGGTGTTGTTTCCCAAACAAACTGAGTTGTTTGGCAGACTAAAAGTCTTGTTCCTGAGACAAGGCAGGTTTAACAAGTTTATCTTGTCTCTACGGCTCTATTATTTTTTTCAGTGTAGACTATAAATGGTAGCCCTTCTTTTTGTAGCCTTTTTTTCTGTAGACGTACTGTCTGCATACCCTGGCTATCAGCACCAAAGATTTATTTCCGTGTTCAAAGACGGAAAGCCCGGTGCGAGGAAAAAATATTCGGACGGGCCGTTTGTCATAATGGTCTTCTCAGACTTGCAAACCATGGAATCAAAGACCAACTTCGCGACCTCTTCTCCAAACACATTTTCATGACCGACATTTTGAGGTACAACAGTTGTATGGCTTTTGCATCTCTGTCTGCTTTCAAACCTCATAAAATTTTGAACCAAATCTTCTGCTATCGAATACGAAAAATCATGGAGGATTTAAGTTTTATGTTGACCAGCTTCTCGAAAGAGAAATAAAATTTCCAAGGAAGTCTACAACGTCGCAAATGGAGAAAAGTCGTCTCTCATTTTGCCCGAAAATATGTACATACAAAATTGAAGGCATTATGACTGGCCTCTCTCAACTTATATTCGTCTGTAACGGTAAACATTGGGACGCGTTTGCCACGGCGCCTTGATACAACTATACAACCTCGACGGATGTCCGTATTGCGGTCAAAAATTTGAAGGCGTTTTGACCTCCTAAGCAAAATACCTGTAGTTGATTCGATTGACATTCGCGTTGGTCGGCGGTGACGGGGACTTGATGCATTTTTTGAAACTTGATGGATGTAGGTATCGCACCGACTGTAGTGCGAAACCACGTATCTCTATTGCGGAGTATCAAAATTTCCGTTCTTAATTCATCTCTTCCATGAGAAACGATCCAAATTTACGATTTTAACACATGGGGGTTGCGAAAAACACGCCGACGCCTCGCAGGACGCCCACGCTTTGAACACGGATGCTCCATGACTGAAGACAAAAAAATTGCGAGACAACGACGGTGCGACGGTGGACGGTATGCACTACGCTTCCGCAGTAAATTCATCATCCACGGCCATTTTCAGGGAAACGAACGAACCGGGCAGCCGAGTCATCAGACCGAAGAAAAATAGGAAGGGAAAAAGGAAAAACCGCGCATCGCCCGACGGGACCAACGGGACAACCGTTTTTCCCGAGGGGGCGAGGGGGGCCGGGCACGCCGGCCGACCCCTATATTTTTCCCGCCGTCGGGGGACCGGGACGGTCGAGCGGATACCGCCCGCGCACGGATCGGCCCGGCGGTTTGCGCTGAATTTTGACGCAAAGAAAACGCTTACGGAAATATATATGGTGATGATAACAAAATTCAAAAGACGACACGCACTGTACGAAAAAATCGGAATTCTTCATAAACGACGAATATCCATGACGACGAACGCCTCGGGCAGCCGAGTCATCAGCTGACCGAGAACGAACAGCATGGGGAAAACGAAAAACAGCGCATCTCCCAGCGGGACGAACGGGATAAGCTATGTTTCGGAGGGCACGAGGGGCGCGGGGCCCGACGCGCGATCCCCATACTTTCCCCGACCCCGCGGGATCGGGACGGTCCCGCCGGCACCTCCGACGCCCGGATCGGCACGACGGTCGCGGCGCAATATCGAAACAGAAATCGGGCTTACGGAATTAATATATATTAGGATACTTCATAATAAATAACAGAAACTACTCTTCATATTTGACGTTGTGACGTCTTTTTGACGTTTGAACTTATGTTGGGCTACTGAAAATACTTTTCAGCGAGAATGACCTCCGATTCGTTGAGTATTTTTTCTTTGAGAAATATCAATCAAAACTGTGAATCGGTTTTTTGAGAAATTCAAGTCCGGTGAGGTTCGTTTTCTAGCTTCGAGTCCAATTCAGGTTGTGCTTGGAACATAATAATACTACAAAACTTAAACCGAGGCAGATATTTATTAGGTGCTCAACTTGACCAAATCATGAATTGAGTGTTTCGTTAGAACAAGCTCATACGGTGATTTTCCTTAGCACGATAGCATGACTCCACGCCCTCCCTGTCAAGTCCGCTCTCTGTTTTGAATGTTCGCTTGGAAAACGTCATCATCAACTAATGAACGTCAGAACAACCATTGGATCCAGCCAAAAGAATGCGCAAGTAAATGCAGAATAAATGCATGCGGTAGGGCAAGTATAGATGACTGAGACGAGCGGCAGATTCATAACGATTAAAGGAGCCGCGTGGCGTGGCACTACGGCGACTACGGTGGCAGTGCTCCGCCCGGCGGATTGCGGAATCACGACTAAGTTGCGTTTCAACGGCCGTAAAGCTCCTTATTAAATTTGCCCAAGATTTTCTCCCACTTGATAACGGATGGGTCTCCAACTCAACTGTATCTTAGTCTATAATAAACCTCTAGACAGAGTAATGCATTAAGCACCACATAAATGCACAATACGGTGGAAACGGTAAACATTTCCGAATTCAACTTCAAATTAGGTATAACTGATTTTTTTATACGACAGTCCAAACTTCCCTCTCTCAACACAAATCAAAGTTTGCCTCGGTTAATTTAAGCTTAGACTTATTCTCATAAGTGACCGGCCATGGGAAAAGGGAACTTAGTCTGTGAGAGCAAAATCATATATGTAAGTTTCAAGATCTCCAAAAGTTGCGTATCTGGTAACGCTCAGTTCCAGCGTTCTACCGGGCCGATTTTCATATTTTTGCGGCTATCGACAGGCAATTGTCTCTTGATGAGCCCGCTTTATTCAGATTTTGAAAATATGACCCAGGCTTTTTTACATTACGCGGTAAAGTTGCGAACTGCCCCATTTAAACAATGTAAATTTTTATTTCTTGTCATATAGTTCGTTTGAGCGTTCTACCGAGCCGATTTCCATAATATTTGCGGTTATCGACAGGTGATAGTCCCTGAATGAGCCCGCTGTAATTATATTTTGGAAATATAACCCAGATTTTTTTATAATTGAGTATGCCTGGGAGCTTAGAAAGGGGGCAAAATTTGATGAATTTCCCGCCATTTTTCATTGGCAGGAATAATTTCAAATTTTGCGGAAAATTGAAATAAGCGGGAAATTGTGAATCTTGGTCTGTTAGTGGGATGCAAGTGAATAAATTGTGCTCCTTTACTACTGACTATCCAAAAGTAACGAAACGCTCCGTTCCATTTATTCCGTTTCGTTTCAGTCTTGGCCTGAAGTTGGAAATACATGGCGGTTTTCTTATTTGGACAGAGTTAAGCAGAAAGGAACCAACCCCACATTTTGGGAAAAATTGAGTTATGAGTGGTTTTGAACTCAACCACTGCTCTACTATCTATCGCCAACATTTCAAAGTTTTTGTTGGAGCAAATTGTGCAGAAATTGAACTTGAAGTTTATCTTTTACATTGAGTCTTATGCAGGAGCCAAACTTTAAACCTACTTTTCTCGGTTCGATCCCGATGTGGCTTGGTTCCTTCCTGTTTAAATCCGTCCATTTGATTCTTATTGGTCCAATCGTTCCTGGCCAGAGGGAAATTGGACAAGTGAGAGTTGAGTATGAACATGTTTTCATTTTTTTTGGACGTTCTTTTGTCGAAACGGGCCTAAGAGAGGGCGAAACGCCCTCTCGCGGTTGGGCCGCGTAGCGGTCAGGGGGAATAGCCCCCTAGTATTAGTATATAGAGTGATGTATGTTGGGGGTTTCCATGGAAAATTCTACGAAGTCCTGCTGGCTAATTCCCGAAATAGATAGACAAAGCAATGCATAAAGAGTACGAAGATAACATGGAACGGTATATCGGTGGAAGCAAATGGTTGCAATGGACAAAGCATAGCTAGTCCATTATTTTTCTCCTTCGGGTGTAACAACCACCCGTTGCAACCAATATACTCGCTCCATTTTTGTTTCGTCTTCTTTTTCTATCCTCTTGTCTGACAGTTTCAATAATCACTCTACTGATCGTATCATCATCAGTCAACTGTTAGATATGGCTCCACTCGTTACACGAAAACGAGACTATTTCATATACTGCGATGGGACGTAACTCACTCGAGCAACTATTTGAACTCCACTGTAGTCATTTTGCCTACACGAGGAATTGCGGGCGTTTTTAAAACCGTTGCTGCGGCTACGGTATACTATACGTATTCCAGAGAGGGCAATATTTCCCAATAAATACGGGGGGGGGGGGGTGAGGGGCGTTACGCGCTAATCCTATGATTTTATATTAAAAGAGAAAGATTTAGAGTGTATTATTGAAGTGAACACTCTGAATTTGTTTAACGGAACTGTTGGACATCTAAGAATGAGATCTTGAGTTCATTCCACTCAGATGCCTACATTGCTCCCAAAAATGCAGGTCGTGAATCAGAAGCGTTAAATTCTTCTTTATAAATTAAATTTGGATTCTTCTGGTGTATGCCATGACATTTGCTTGAAATTTTAATAGAGGAATGATACACATCTGGTGGAAGTTGAAGTATCATCTTTCTAACAGTGCATTCCGCTCCAGGAGCTGAGGTGAATTTTTAATTCCGATGCTTTAATACATCATCGCTTTCGTCGAATCTCTAACCTGATTGTCAGACGGGAAATTAGGGGCCTTGGTGCTTAGATGCACCTTTACTTGAATAATTATTGCGCTTAGAGACAAATTGGATGTCATCAATTGAAAAAAGACATTAAAATAAACAAGTTTGAGAATCTTCTTTTTTAAGTGCTCAGATGATAGCGAGAACTTTTGCTTTCAACCCAATACCAGCGTGTTATAATATTAGTGCTCAAATTCGAAGGCTTATACTAGCTTCACAATAAGACGGTGAATTTCTTTCCCCCATTATATCATTTTACTGCTTTTCATGACAATCAACGAGCAATAGGAATAACTTTTCTTCCATTCACATCGCTGTAAGTGATGCTGATTCCTCAATTTGGAGGATCAGCATTAAAATGAGCTCATTTTGCCATTTGAGCTCTTCTGGACGATTCTCTTCTCACTTGAAGTCTCGTAAAAACTCATTACGGTCGTTACCTTGTAAAAAAATTGCAAAGAATGAACCCCAAAATTTTTAAAATTTCAGTGGTCAAATAATTTAATATATTCCATCTTAAAGCTTTCTGATTACCAGTGAGCTATTCATGTTTTATTCTGAAGCCCCGCCGAGTGCCGCTCTAATAGCTATACGTGTTAAATTTTACGAAAAGCAACACAGGTTCTTAAAAAATAAAGCACTTTAATTTATTTACTTTCTATGGAAGGAAATCAATAAAAAACAAGCGGGAAAGCTCTAATACGTGGGTATTAGAGAAGCGCTCAGCGGTGAGCGCAATTTTAATGAGTGACAGCTTTAATTTACTACCTATTAACTAAGTATGTTTAAATTTGCAATAATAAAATTAAGTAATTCTTAATATATTAGTAAAACATCTAAAATGGTGCTTGCCCCCCCCCCAAAAAAAAAAAAAAAAAATTCCAAGATCCAAAAGAAAAATAATGATCCATTACTTAAGTACCGGAATATTAATACATAAAAAATCCTTGATTTCTCATAAGAACATAAAAACTATTACGGCTCCAAAAAAATAACTTTTCTAGAACATTTGAAGAAAATGTATCAAAGATGCGAACGAATCACTTAACGAGGCCAAATTAATTGTTTTAATGATGCCCTAATTGGACAAGTACTTATATATTATAGGTAAATAAATGAACGAAATATAAATATTAATAGGTAAATGATGAGACAATAAACGAAATCAATCAACTGCAACTGAGAACTGAAGAGATAACTTTTCGCGAATCGAAGGCGCCATGTGTCCGCTAGGTTGCAGCACACTATGCTAAAACCTTCTAATGACCCATGATCAGACACAACCTTTCCTATGTTTATGCTCTATGATACTCTGTCTTCGTGATAACAGGATTACAATAATCTAGTACGTAATTAAGTAAATATAGAGAAAGAGAATTCCTACAATACCAGAATTATAACCAGAGTAAACGGAAATTACATTCATTTTTTCCTCCTCATATTATGTTGAGCCCTAGTGAAAAATCTTTCCCATTTTCCTTCCGCGGTTTTCCATCTGACAGCAAGCTGCTAATCATGTTCTCCTGAAATCCTTGCTTTCATTTAGTTGATTCAGAATTTCTCATTTTAGGAACTTAAATGCGTTTACAGAAATTTCTGGCCAACCAAAGGCAGAAGTTGCCTCTAGGTACGCCTTAATTTTTAAAGGTAACTTACGTTCTATGTAATTAATAAACCATGCTGGCCCAAATATCTGAAACCCTCTACTGTGATAACATTCGAATCAGTCACTGGAACAGGGACAGTAATATCTCCAATGCAATCTGTAGGTATATTGTAGGTACTATCGTACGTACATCGTGACAAGTCGACAGTGAAACTAGGAGACCATGTATCTCGTTTGCGGTGCTTAAAAATCTCCGCTCCCATTTTATTCTTTTGACAGAGAATAAATCATTTTTCCTCCTTGGTTTTCACAGAGTTTTCTTCGCACAGAGAAGAAAAATTGCAGAAGCTTTTAAAAATTGACGTTGGTTGGTTTTCCGTGTAAAGAAGAAAGTATGAAAGGAAATCTACAACGTCGCAAACGGAGATACGTGGTCTGGTAGTTTCACCGTCCAACTGTATTTTACAGAAATTACATTATGAGTATGGAGCAGATCACTAGAATTACTATGCATAGATATGTACCTAGGATAAGGGTGGTTGCAACAGTATTTGTCATGAATGTTTCATGACACCTGCAGAAAAGATCGGTGGTTCCTGAGTGACGATAAGCAAGACTCGTAGGTTTCGTTGAAACGCATGATTCTCATATGTATCTATTGAGGCATGGATTTTTGGCCTGCTGAGGAGTTGAGTAAATTAGGAACCATTGCTCATAAGCTGATAAAGTTAGGAGGAAACACGATGAAACTGTAGATCTTTTGATACTTTGAGAATGTAAACAAAGACTCAACCTCAAAAATCTCTCACAATAATATTGTGTAATCAATTTCCAAAAACTCTCTATGGTTCATGAATTTGGATCCGGAACTGAATCAAGGTATCAAAAGTTCCAGAATCAGATTGCAGAAATGAAAACTTCCTCGTATTCATGAAACTTGCAATCTCAATAGCTATTCTCTCTGAGCCATTTTACCTATTCACGGAATCAACTAAATGTAGGTCCCCGTTTATTCGACGACGCGATGCATGAAAAAATGCCAGACGAAAGCAGTACCTATCTATTGTTATTGTAAGTCATAAAATCACGTTGTAGGTAAGAAAACTTCCTCACATATGGAGGTGATGTAACTTTCAACCTCATCTCCTACATAGTTTGGTGGAAAATTCATTATCGTCTTACGGTAAGTAATGGAGAAACCTTGTTTTATCGTCTCAAAGCGAGTCCTTAAGGAGGGCTATTTACCTTCTTTACTGTAAAGTAGACAACCGGCCAGTTGAAATTTTGCTCTTATTGAGCGTTCAAATGCCTGTGTTAAGTCTGCGGAGATAACACATAAGGTGTCTTGCAATGAATCTGATGGAACCAAATTCACCAAAGAGTGAATGAGTAAATGAGTCATGAAACCTAGAAATTTTAGTACAATTAAGAAGCTAACACATGCCTTTGTTATGGAGCAATGTGAGAGGTGGAATGTAGTGGTTTCAGAGTAGAGTGTTATAAGGAAGATTTATGAAACTGTCGGTGCCGTAAAAAATCTTAGACTTTGAGAGTACACAATTTTCTGCTATTTCAGATATCTCAGATTTTTTGACACCTAGTTAACCCTTTGTTGCATGAGTCAATCACCGATTTCAAGGGAAAAATCTACATTTCACAGTGTTTTTGGCTTAGAAAAACAGATGCAGTTCCAGTTTATATTATTTTTTTGGAAATTTTAAAGATTAGGCATCTAATCCTCTCCAAAAAACAATGTGTTGCTTTGCGCAATTTCCTGCCATAGAGGATCAAAGCCCAAAAAACATTTGTTGCTTTCATGGAACGCTATGCAATAAAGGGTTAAACTCAATAATCAGAAGTTGTGAACTGACAAGGATGTGATGACGACATTGCTTTGAGAATAATAGATATTCTATGATCAAGGATACACTCGAGCGGTCCTATTCATAATTTGCAGCGATGAGGTGGTGACAATTAAGAAGGTACAAATCCCTGCGCTTGAGGTGCGCAAAATGCTCCAGTCTGGAATTATGGATGGAGATGGACGAAAGATGAAAAAACAAAGGAGTAAGCGAGACGCGAGAAGCAAATACGGGAGAGTAGTGTCATCTGAATCTGAATCGTGGCTGTACCTACAGAAAACGAACATTGATCTTATTAGGCCTGAAGAGGGCCAGAGAGGCCAAAACTCATGAACCAATCAGAGAGGGGCAAAAGGATGGCAATACTCTCCAGTACCTAGGTCAAAGACACATAACCTAGATGTAGGCAAATTCTACTAATGGTCTCTGAATAAGGTTGTCACCGGTGGAAAAGTTTTCGGAAAACAGAACACGAATCTTGAACTTTCAGAAGTAATTATAAGATAACTATAAACCGCATAGCGAAGACAGTTTTAGGACTGTTATTTATTTCTTACGCTTCTTTGCATTAAATCGTATTCACAGAGATATAATGAGGTAATCAAAAAAAAAAAAAAAAAAAAAAAAAAACTAAAAATGGCGTTCCGTGCATCGATGAGTTGGTGCGCCATTTGACCGCTTGAGCGCCCTACTATACTAGAGCTCTAGTGGCAGGTCGAAAACAAACAAGCAGTTCCAACGCCAAAGCGTTGGATGGCGCTTCTTTAACACTGCGCATGCGAGGAACGTTTTCATACGGCCAAGCGAGAGTATTGCGGACGGACGATGTATAACAAATTGCCTACGTGAAGGTGGTCCGGCAGCAACATACCCGCCGCTAGTCTCTAGAAAACAATAGAAAATAGTAGTTGCGTACGTTGCCAGCGAGCGCGCTGCGAGCGCATCTGTTTCAATTACCTAGCATCGAGTCGGGCCTCTAACTTTCTGTTCTCTCTGACATAACCTTAAACCTTTTTTTTTTTTTGCTGGTTTAGTGGCTTATATTCCGTTGGAACCTACAGCCATCGATAGACAGTATTTATTGTCCTTAGACATCATGGGATTTAGGCACATCCATGCTCCAGGCTTTCAAATTTTCAGGGATTAAGGCCGAGTGGAATCTGTTTCTGCAGATCCACTCGTCAGTTCCATGAAAATTTGTCGCCACCACCGGGATTCGAACCCGGGACCTATTGGCCTAGAGTCAGACGCGCTGACCATGACCACTAGGCCAACCTGGCCGGCAAACAACCTTAAACCTTCAACCCAGAGCCGCAAACAGCTGACGCTTGACGATGCTGCGCCGAGAAAATGAACCAATCACAAAATAGCACAGTAATACGTCACTAAAATGAAGAGATCACGTGACTGTTCGTGATTTTTTTCGAATCAATCTGAAACTACAACCTCGAATATGAGTCATTTAAGCATAAAGAAGCCCCAAAATAGTTTAACCAGGTAATATGTCCGTGCGAGAATGTTATGCTTAAAAGCAAAACATCTCACGAAAACTTTTACGAATACCAGATGCAGAAGAAAATCAAATTTTCCCGGGTGTACCAGAATGGCGTCATTACCCATAAGGCAAAACGGTATGTAGTATAGTACATGTTACATCGGGGGAGTCGAACGGCTGGAAAGGGCGCATCTGGTACCCAGAAGCGCCCAAAAGCGCCGCCTATCGGCTGAGCGCTTAAAATGCTGGCTGTTCAAGCACATTATATAGAACTAGGGGGCCCTGTCCCCTGACCACTACGCGGCCCAACCCCCGGAAGGGCGCCTCGCGCCTTCAGGCCCACTTCGCGGGCCCTATATGCATATGTAAAGGCATAATGTTCTTCCATTTTAATACACCATTTTGTGTTCGAGCTGAATCGATTTCAAAATTGTTGACGTAACACTCAGATTTGTAAATGATGAGAAATATCTGGATGTACATAATTTCACAGTCCACTTACAGGAAAAATTTCTATTACTACTCCATTTATGTTACCTTTAAATACTTAATTAAAAAGAAAAAAAAAAAATATGATTTCGACCGTTAAGAGTTAATAATATTTGGTCCGTCCCGACGCGACGCAGCGCCTGCCTTCTCACTTTGTATCTGCTGTTTGTCTGCTGTAAATATTAATAGAAATTCAGCAATCAAGTAATTGACCAATGCCACAAATCGAAGCTGGAAGAATGCAGGAAAAATTAAGTTCAACCTTATACCTTGGATCTTGAACCTTGAACTCTGAGCTATGCACCGTTCCTCAACACTTCGAATGAGGAGCCCTTCAAGAGCTTTTCCATTGTTTTATTTTTTATGGGAGTCACTCAGGTAGAATCCTACACCTTGACGTTTCTAGCGGAAACGACGTATCTCTCACGCTATTAACATTGGACTTAAGTGACATGAGCTTTAAAAGCTCTACAACATTAAAGTTCGGGGTTTCTTAATTTTTTGCACATCTACATCTACTACAGATGAACATACATGTAAAGATCGTCCTTATCGGTCCGGCAGTTCGTCAGAAATAGTGCTTCCAAGATTTTGCGTGTAGCTGTATAATATAGAGATAGTTATCTGTATTACTCACCGTTTTTTGCTGTTCTTGAAAGCCTGCTGACAGCGTAAGTATCACGGCTACTGCAACTGCGGCAGGCCATTTTCTAACATGCCGCACCTGAGCAAAAAAAAAACAAAAAAAAAACCCAATTAAAAGAAACAAATACATTAATACATAAATGCCTTTTAAACATACACAAATTGAACTTTCGATTCGAGGAAAAGAAAGCAGCATAAAGAAAAACTCTAAGCGATTTCTGACGGCACAGTTTATTGAGTAGGCCTCCGAGTGCGTAAGTATTCAGAGCCCGGCACGGCAAAATCTGTGATTACGTTGCACACCTTTAGGATGAAAAAGATTGCGCAAAAAAACTTATTGTTACAAAAAATGAGATATTTTCAGAAAAAATCGGAATTTAAGTTTCCGCCATAGAACAATCTCTTGTATGCCACCATGAAAGCTGGTTGCTAGCAGTTTCGTTCATTAGGACTGCATTTTGCAATAAACAAATCAGAAATCACACCTACTTGAACAGGAAAACCAATAACACATATTTGGCCTCTTAATAAGTGTCACTAATAGTAATTTTTTACTGCTAAATGTAGTCCATGTTTGAGTAAATGGGCCTAGAGTTGCATTATAGCAAAACACAAGTTTAAATTCAGAGTATAATTAAAAAATAGGTAAGTTTAACTAAAAATTAGACTCAGAACTAGGATCAATGGAAACTGTCATCCAATAAGTTTGACTTGATAAGTTTGATGTTGATTGTGATGATAGAAACGTAGAGCATAATATTATGTAGTGATATCGGCTTCTGAATTTTGAATTTCCAGCAGTTGGATTTCTTATTCTACAGCCGAAAGCACCTCGTGCCAAGATTAGCAAAGCCCGTGGAGAATCGAATCAGAGAGTTTCGCGTTCAATTCCGCAACCAGGACCGGAGAAGAAACTTTGCAGACAGAGAACTAATTTAGTTAGTAGTTGACGCTAAGTATTCTCAAACAATTAGTATCTGGAACTAAGCATGTGAGGGTAGATGCAAAATTGCGTCTTGCAATTACTTGTGGAAATTGGCATACCGCACACTGGCGGGAGATTGATGATTATAGGTATCGGAAAGTGTCTGATTCGTGGAAAACCACACGCTACGACCCTTGATTACTTGCGGGATTTGCGTTCTCTTGCCTTTTGCCCTTGCAGCTTTCCAAGAAGGCTTTAGTCTGAGGAATAATTGTGAATTTTCGAGGAAAACTCTTTTCGATTTCGCGAATTACGGAAAAAGAAGGTAACGGGTAAAATTCGAAGTAGGACGCAGCTGATGTTATTTCTGACTTTAATTTTTTCTTACGAGTAAGGATTCTTCAAGTAGTTGTTAATTTTCCTGGAAAACCTTCTCATATTATCCTCCATAGCGTTCAAAGACTTCTAATAAGTATGGTAATACGTCAAAGAGTCAAATTACGAATTGAATCGAGTGCTGTGAATACAAGTCAATTAGTTTTTGCTGTAACAGGAATAATAATCTCCTTCCTGCTGGCAACATTTCCAGAAGAGGAGCTTTTGTCAAGTTGGGTCGAAAAATAGAATTTGAGTTTTCGAAGAAAAACAATCTCCCCGGCCTTTAAAAATTGAGTTGTTTGCGGTGATTTTTGTGCGAAAAAAGACTTGTTAGTTGCTATTTGATTCCGGGTCTCAAGAATAATTGCAGGGAGACCCTTCAATTAGTTTTTTTATTTAGGTTACGGGAAACGTAGGGGTGTCGGGCAAAGTCAGTCTTTGCCCAGTCATCGTCGACGGTGCCCAACTACCTAGGGCATTGTCGACGATGGCCGGGCAAAAAAAAACGATGCCCTAGCTGCCTAATTGGCCACCGTGTGACTCACAATCAGAGGCGATTAGGCATCAATGGCCGGGCATCTGAGATGGAAAATTTCATGAAAACTAAGATTTTGAAATTTCACTTGAAATTTCATGAAATTTCAATGAAACCGTGAAAAATTAAAATCTAAGCTTGATTTTCAGTAATTTTTTGATTCTAGTAATTTTTTCTGCCCAACTGCGTGCCACAACAAGACGAATATGCATAGGGAGTATTAGAGTCGTATCTCGTGCCCCCTTGCCGTCTCGCAACAAAATGGCGGCTGAAATCGAAATGATTCAACCGCCGTTGTTTGTTTTGTCCGCATTCGTGCCATAGATTTTTGATACTGTAGATTTTTGCCGGTCAACTAAGACAAAATGATCATAAAATTCCTACCTTTACTTTTTGTTGTTCGTATTTTTTTGGCTCTAAACTTCATGTACTCACTGTGAAGAAAATGATTTTCAGTAAAAAAAAAAAGAAAAAAAAAAAAAAAAAAAAAAAGAAAAAAAAACGGTAGAAAAAACAAAAAAAATAAAAAACAGCAGAAATATGTACTCCAACGTTACATACAATGCACTGAGTACTGGGCTCTTCATCTATGATTCTTGAAATTTATCATTTAAATGCAAATAAAGTTTAGAGCAATAGAAAAAAAAGGTACTTAGGTACATACTATTTTATCATGGGTGGCGGTTAGCCACCTCCGGACAAAGTCTAAACTCGACAACACTGGAAAGCCTCCAACGAAAAAGGTGGCAGCAACCATAGACCACGTAACTCCCTTATTCTGAAAATTGATTCGACTCGAACTCGACTGCAGACCAAACGACGGCACGGATTCCAACGATCTTGGTGTCTAATGACGCACCTAAATTGGGCCTACTAAGTGGGGGAAAGTTTCATCCAGATCCATTGAGTTTTCAAAAGTTATAGGCACTTTAAGGGCCCAAAATGACAAATATTTTTTGTAACATGGGCGTTTAGTAGCGGGAAACCGACACGATCACCTTTCGCAACAGATTTCTCTCTTACACGGCAACAGATTCTAATGGAACCTAGAAAGGCCTGCTTGAGGATATAAGGATTTCATTTATACCACTTTTAATAGGGTTTCAATGCTCGGATAATTCAGCATCGGCAAATAACTTTCAAAATTTTAGCTACACTGTTTTGAATTTTAGAAAAATACCGGTATATGTGGTTCAATGCCATTGGTCGATTCCGTTCAGTTCAGCCAGTCTCGGGAACGAAATTTCCCTAGTTACCAATACCAACTTCCAACTCTAACTACTTGAGAACAGATTTATGATTTAATGTAATATAAGAGTTCATTTCTCTGTAGAAGCTTACTAATATTTTTACACACTATATTATTACGTCCCACGTCTTCTGCCAGAGTCCGATACACTATTTCATTAGTTTCTCTTAAAATGTTCAAGTGATGTCTTTGTTCAGAAGTGAGGTTATCAGTCGGTAGTCGGTGTGTATGTCTGACCCAAGCATCAATAAATGTAATTCAGGTAAATTACGTCGATAATAGGACAACAAAGTTGTGCCAAACTATCAAAAGGAAGCAGGATCTACACCACAGTTTGCATTCCCGTGACTAACAGCATCAAATATTTCCCTACCGTGCACACCAATGGATCGAAAGGGAGAGGCCCATTACTCTCAGTTTTTAATTACATTATTGTTTTCCTCAAGTCACGAATGCTACTTTCCATATCTTGATGAGGATGTAGTTGTTTTCAGTGGACCATATCAGTTCTCAAGAAAAGATCTAAAAATTACTGTAATATGAGCCTCCCCCATCACACTACTTGCGACACACGGTAACATTGCTTGACCAAATTTATTCGCTTTAAATTTTGCTTTCACCTACGTGCTCTGGAGTGCTTGTGCTTCTTCTAAGTGTATGTTATTGACATTAAGATCTTGTGTTCTTCATGACTAATCTTGGAAAAGCTTTCGCCTCCTCTTACCGTTGCTGGTTTACATCATCGGCATATGCGGGGATGCGAGGTATAATTCAATCACTAAGTCAACTTTAGGTCCCTAAATCAGAGATCTTTGACGATGAGTATTAGCTCAAATTTGGTTTTCTTCGAGTCTCTTTGATTTTGCGTCAGAAGTTGTTAGGAAAACACCATTTGGCCAGTCAATGTGTAACAAAGTCTTTCATGAAAGGTATGTACTCGTTTCTATTTTCTCAGCTTGATGATTTACTATAAAATAAAGAATTTACATTCCTGCATAAATCGTTGGGCCAAGTAATTACGTAGCGCCCATTCCGTCTCTATTTTTAAATAAGGGCTTTTTTTTTATGCGGATCGCAGTGGAACGCGGTGGATCGCGATGAACATCGGTATTTTTTTATTCTGTTCCTCAGCGTGATCCAAGCGTTCCAGGTGGATCAGGTGGAACGCTGGATCGCTCTTCCGAGGTGGGGGAGCTCGCGATCCACTGTGATCCTAATCTAATGCGAGAGAAGTTGCCGTCCCCAAAAAATCAAAACAATATCAAATCGAACCAAATTCCAAGTTTGGATTTTTTTATCGCTTGGAACACTTGGATTGGTCCGAATCGCTCAGGATTCCGATCCAGTGCATTCCACCGAGATCCACCCTGATCCGCGATAAAAAAAAAAGCCCTATATGAAAACTTGATGTAAACACATCAAATAGTGAGGTTAGGTTATGGACTTACACTGGTGGTGCAGCTACGACTGTTAGATAATAAACCCTTAAATGCCATCCGGCTAACTTAGCTACGTCCATAGACACCAAGATCGTTGGAATCTGTGCCAACGTTTGCTCTGAATTCCATTCTATATCGAATCAATTTTCAGATGAAGTGAGTTGAAGGTGTGACTAAGAGTGTCGGCCACACCCCTTTGTTATAGGGACTTTAGTAGGTCGTCATTTTCCTCGAACGGGGTGGCTAACGCCACTCTTGATGTGAAAATATTGTGGTGTTGTTGGTTGTTGTGTCACAGAAGTATTCCATCTTCACCTAGTGGTTTCTAGCATAATTAATCCAGTGAAACAGTGACTCTCTGAATTAATTGAGCGTTGGGTCTATGTATGGTTCGCGTGCCTACCTAGTTCTTAATGGAATAAATGTAATCGGGTGAATCAAAGCCAAAAAAGATTAGACCAATCGATAGCGTTTATGATCAAAAAGTTTGCGCCAGGCACCAACTGCGGAACATGCTCTGATGAAAAGTTTGGGGGTGGTGTTTTTAGTCAGACAGTAGACAACAAAATTACTAGGAATTCTTGAACTACCAGGTAACTGAGAGGTAGCCTTTCATTATCTTTCATGAATCTAAAGAGCCATTCAAATTTTAATTGCTTGCTTACATGCCAGTCATACAATTCGACAAATTATGTGGTCGACTCTCAAGCAAAATAAATCAAAATATTCTCCGCTATAGCGTCAATATAGGCATACTGTATCAAGAGTGGCGGTATTGCCCCCCCGGTGGGTAAGCTTACAGTGTAATATTTGCAGCAAGTTTTTCTCTTTTTCAATTATTTTTCTGACTGGGCACATTGTAAACTGAGGTTGAAATTCAGTCGATTATTACCTGAATCGCTCAAGTTCAACGGAGTGCATAATACTTAGGTATAAGTACAAATTTTCTTATCTTCATGTTTCAAGTGTCACATTCCTAGACGTTATATCTCTGTTAAAAAGAAAAAATACTTTTGTGGCCGAAGGGGCTTGGCTTGACGCACACTTTTATTGATAAATTAAATACCTCTTACAGGAAATTATTTTTATAATGAGTGAACCAAAAAAAAATAATTTTAACTCTTTGAATGGACTTTCCACTTAGTGGTCTCACTGTTATTTTAATTTTAAAATTTTAGTGGCTGAATGTAAGTATGTCCAACAGTTGCGTTAATCGCAGTAAAAATTGCAGAATTAATGTAAACTTTATGAGTAAGGAATAATTTATGCGGCAAAAGAAGTTCATTCTTAGTAGCCCTACACTATGACAATTAATTGCTAATCCATCAGTTTTTAAAAACATTATGTACCCTATTTCGATGAGAGAAGTTTAAACTACTCCAAAACATCAGGTACCTAACTTTTATTGACTGCAAACTGAATCACCCCCTATTAATGTTTAGTTGATCAAACAAGGAGTTCCAGTTCTGCTCATTGAAAAAATTATTCTCAGTTTCTTCTTTTTCCAGCCAAATGTTTCATTAGCTTCACATCATTCCAAAAACGACCTGATATAAAAACTACAAAAAACCCCAAAAAACTTTCAGATTCTTAGGAGTAAAGAATCCGGCCAAAGTCTTAAACTTGTTGAACCAAATTTTCTTATTACTCCTAAAAGAAATTTTAAAAATTTCCTATACTTTACTGAAAATCGAATGTGGGCCCCTTCATAAACGAGCGATACAACATTCACTGCATGTGTGTATGTGGACATCTTGTAGGAGCCCAAGCGGTTCGCTTTTTGCAACAAACGCTACATATTCGTGAATGGAATGTCTTGAAGGAGCACATAACGTCCTCTTTCTTTATTTAATTATGCATTTTTATTCAGAATCTTAATAAATCAAAAAGAAAGTATGGACTGATCTGAGCCTTATATGTGCTCTAAAACAATATGAAATATTTTATCGCACAAAGTCGAATATTTTTTCTTTAAAATTTAGAGCTACGTAACTAATTCAATAATCATGACTCGTGTATTTGCAGAAAGTTTTCTCAGAGGACTCAGTAAATTCCTTGCTGAGCTGCATGTATCTTCAAGTAGGCATTATACTTCTAAAAGGAAATGTAGGCCCCTTCATTTAGGAGTGATGCAACAGTCATGACGTGTAAGTATGTTTAGCCCTTGCAGGAGCCTCTCCTCACGATTTGCTTTTTTTATCTAAAGTAAAAAAAAAAATAGTCGGTTAGGTATGGATTGATCTATGAGCCTTCTATGTGCTCCAAAACAATATGAAATATTTTATCGCACAAAGTCCAATATTTTTCGATTCAGGTCCTACAAATGCTTTTAAGAGAGCAAGAAAAAAAAATACTCAATCGGCTGGCTAAAGTCCAGTATTTTTCTTAAGAATGGTCTCCTCCTTCAATGAGTGATGCAACAATTGCGACATTTTTATATGAAAAGCCCTTGCAGAAGCCTTTTTATTTGACTCAGCTAAATTTTGAAGAATCACTGAGTGTCCGCAAAAATGCTCTTACTGTAATCATTAGTATTTGTCCCCTCTGCTTGCTGGAAGATTGCTTACAGCGTATTTTAGGTAGAGTAGAATAGGTAAGAGGGTTTTGACATGGATCCTCTGATATCTCTATGAAGCATTAATTTCAGTGACCCGTTCATTTTTGCGGACACGTCAGTGATTCTTCAAAATTTAGCTGAGTCAAATAAAAGGCTTCTGCAAGGGCTTTTCATATAAAAATGTCGCAATTGTTGCATCACTCATTGAAGGAGGAGACCATTCTTAAGAAAAATACTGGACTTTAGCCAGCCGATTGAGTATTTTTTTTTCTTGCTCTCTTAAAAGCATTTGTAGGACCTGAATCGAAAAATATTGGACTTTGTGCGATAAAATATTTCATATTGTTTTGGAGCACATAGAAGGCTCATAGATCAATCCATACCTACCGGACTATTTTTTTTTTTACTTTAGATAAAAATGCAAATCGGTGAGGAGAGGCTCCTGCAAGGGCTAAACATACTTACACGTCATGACTGTTGCATCACTCTAAATGAAGGGGCCTACATTTCCTTTTAGAAGTATAATGCCTACTTGAAGATACATGCACGCTCAGCAAGGGAATTTACTGAGTCTCTGAGAAAACTTTTCTGCAAATACACGAGTCATGATTATTGAATTAGTTACGTAGCTCTAAATTTTAAAGAAAAATATTCGACTTTGTGCGATAAAATATTTCATATTGTTTTAGAGCACATATAAGGCTCAGATCAGTCCATACTTTTCTTTTTGATTTTATGAAGATTCTGAATAAAAAATGCATAAGTTTAATAAAGAAAGAGGACGTTATGTGCTCCTTCAAGGACTTTCCATTCACGAATATGTAGCGTTTGTTGCAAAAAGCGAACGCTTGGGCTCCTACAAGATGTCCACATACACACATGCAGTGAATGTTGTATCGCTCGTTTATGAAGGGGCCCACACATTCGATTTTCAGTAAAGTATAGGTAATTTTTTATTTTCTTTTAGGAGTATAAGAAAAATTTGGTTCAACAAGTTTAAGACTTTGGCCGGATTCTTTACTCTTAGATCTGAAAGTTTTTTGGGGTTTTTTCTAATCTTAGAGAAGAATTTTACCTACTGAAAAGAATAGCACAATCATGACTTTTTTTGAGGGACACAATTGTTTTACGATGCCATATTATTTATAGGAGAGTAACAAGACTAGCTAATGGGAAAGAAAGAAAAAACAGGCGTGAGGAACAATAAGAAACTGTATTATTATTAAATTTAGGAACATGAGTAAAGAAAAGGAATTAAGGGGCAAATAAATCAATTTTTCAAAAAAATTGAAATTTATGAGGCCTTTTGAAATTTCACTGAAATTTCAAGGGCAAACTCAGCCGGGCATTGGTCGTCTTTGGCGTACACCGGCAACGATGCCCGCGCACTATCGGGCAAAGTCGTCGCGCGTTGAGTTGATGGACGGGTCATGGGAATTTCTTATTAAAATATCGGGTAACAACAAAAACCCAATTGTTGTACCCCTGATACACTGTGTTAAAGATAAGGATCCATCTTGAGCCTCAGTCACTTTACTCAGGAGTTGAAGCATTTATTCCACCGTCATCATGTCAATAAGAGCCCAAGATCAAAAACAAGTAACTTGCTACTCCGTTAAATTAAATTGAAAAAACGAAGCAATTAAAAGTTTCCGGGACCTTCTTTTAAGACGAGCCGGCTAATTAGAATGAATAAAAGTATGGTCCGATCGATGAGGCTCAGCGAGAAGAGGTCCCCAGCTTGTGGAAGACACAACTCACAAAAAAGCGAGGGCTCTTTTCCAGTCAAAGTGGCGGCTAGTGAATTATGTTACACGATGCGATATAACGTTGCCTTTTAGACGGTAAGACCGAATTTCTTTTGCTGGGTTTATTGAGATAAATCAATATCGCTCTTAATTCTCTTCGCTCGGTAGGGAAAAAATAAAGGATGAGGCTATTCGTCGGTACGGTACCGACGGATAAATGGCTATTCGTCAGTACCGTACCGATGAATAAATGGCTACTCGTCGGTACCGCATCGGCGACATTAATTAATAAAAATGTGTTGTCAAGCCTTGGTCCGAATGGACAAGCAAACGCCATGCCGGCACATCTTCTTGAAGCGAGAGCATGATCGTTTATCCTGTTTCGATGTATCTTTGTTTCACATTCGCTATCACAGAAAGGATGGTTGCTTAGATACAGAATGCCCAGAGGTTGATGCACTGTTGGAAGAATTTTCTAATGGTTTTTCTGGAGATTTGAAGGAGAGTGAACAAAGCGTAAGGCACTAAGTGTGCGTGAAAAGTACAACATGATTCTGCCCATTGTTTTAAACATTGCTAGCCTAACCTCAGACCACGGAACCACGCAATTCAACAGTTATTTAAGTTCATTCAAGATGATTGAAAACATGGTTAGGACTGGAACAAATGTACAACTATTGTCAGTTCATGGTAGCTGCTCCACGGCTTGCGAATCTTCAGTATCTGTCGCTGCCCCAACTAACAACGATCATAGTGCAGAGAGCTATTCCACCACCAGCGAATCTTCGGTTTCTGTTGCTGCCCCAACTAACAACGATCATAGTGCAGAGAGCTATTCCACCACTAGCGAATCTTCGATTTCTGTTGCTGCTCCATCTGACGAAAATGTCAGTGCAGAGAGCTCCACGAAGCTAAAATTTAAGAGTAAAGTCATTTCACGAGGGCGACCTAAACTGCCAGCAAGACAAACTTTCTTCCTTTAATCGCACCGTTGCCGACCGACAATCTGTGGAAAATCCCCCCGAAAAAACGAAAACAAAGAAAACACTTGCAAATGAAACTAAAGCCCCACCACCCGAAAAAAAAGAAGCGTTCTTGATGATTCTTTTGACAGAGTAGTAAATTTCAGTATTATGATGATTCATTTGACAGTGAAGTACATTTCAGTATTATGATTATTTGACATATTACAAGTAGTACATTTCATGTATTATGTGAGAGTATTAATACATAAATTAAATTTGGAGAATATTTCTTTACAACTCGTGTTGGGTTTTTTTTTCCATCTTTCACCCAATTTTTAGCTCTTAACTTCCACCAAATATTATTAAGAAATCATATCTTTAATATAATTTACGTACTAAAATCAAAGTACGGTACCGACGAATAGCTATTTATTCATCGGTAAGGTACTGTCGAATAGCTATTTATTCATCGGTACGGTACCGACGAATAGCCATTTATTCATCGGTACGGTACCGACGAATAGCCATTTATCCGTCGGTACCGTACCAACGAATAGCCACTTCTAAAAATAAAATGGGAGCGGATATTTTGAAACACCGCGCGCTAGATTCCTGTTTTGGTAGATTTACCGAGGACATTTCTGCGTCTTAAGAGGAAACATCGAAGGCGCCTCAGCATTCTAAGACGCGATGTAAGGATGCAACCACTCATGCTCCACGGATGTCCCAGTTGCATACACGCAAAATTGCAGGCACTTTAGTTTTCTCTTCCATGACGACACATAGCTTTAACTGCTGATGCTTTGGGAATGTTTGTTCCTCATTGGCCATTACAAATTCTGTATTCGAGTTAGCCGTTTATGGGTAGCATCAATGCAGCGTTCTCATTTGGTACAATTTCAAGAACGTTATTTCTTGTAATTAGCGGAATAGATATTTGCAAAGAATATGTGGAACGACGTTAAGGGTGAACAATTTCGCGGGGTGTGCAGCCATTTTGCCTCAATTCAAATTGCACCTAGCAAAGTCATCACATGCTACCCGCGCGAGATTAATGAATTGTAATTCACAAAACGGCATACAAATTTATTATAATCATATTTCTCCTGTCACCATCTGTAAACATTTCAACGTCACAACAGTTCAAAATCTCTACGGATTATTCTTAATTAGAGCGCATTCAGAGAGAGAATACGCTAAGTACTAATACACAATGTATTAATTTAAGGTAAATTTTAGGATGAAGAAAACACAGTAAAATGCGCGAAACTACACTGTAACTGTTAGTCGAAATATTGTTTTGAATAAACACAATTATGAAGAATGTGTGGTAAAAGGAAATATCGAAGTTTAGATTTAAATGTTTGTGTTTGGTTAGGTATTAGGTGCCCTAAGAGACAATTTTTTTTTTTTTTTTTCTAGCGTTCTACTAAGGAGCTTTCCTTCATTTTTGCGGTAATCAACAGGGATTAGCCCCTAGATGGGCCCGCTCTATGCAAAATTTGAAAATATTACCAAATGTGTTGTACATTACATGATAAAGTTGTGAAATTCTCCCATTTAAACAATGTAAATGTTAATTTGCTTGTCATAGTTTGTTCTAAAGCTCTACTGGGCCGAATTGCAAGCTACTATTCATATAGGAGGAGATAGTCCCTGAAGAGCCCGCTCCAGTGCCGCTCCATTCACGTAGATTCATTCACGGCTGCTTCTACGTTGGGCCACGAAGCGCGACCGGAGACGTATACCCTTTAAACGCTCCGATTTACGTTTTCATTATTGAGACACGCTTGACCCGTGGGATCAAATTTTTGATGTAGGGGTTAGAATCACAATTTTTATCCCTAATCTCACTGACAAAGCGGCTACATCGTCCATTGGTCAAGGCAAAAATTGAGGCGTAGACCCGGAGAAGGATAGAATGATGGGATGCCGAGGAATTGGCGCTGAGAATTGAGTCGCCCTCATTTGTCGCGCTTGGAATGAAACAAGGCAACGGTAGCGCGCTAGGAGATTAACGACGCCTTATTTACATAATGGTGTTGCCAGGCCGGGACCGGGAGTGGTCGGGAGAGGTTGAGGCGAGACATTACCGTGGAGCAACTCTTAATTCCGGTCCGAGGGCGAGGGCGCACCTCGCCGAGAGGTGCGAATAAGCGGAAGAAAATCAAAATAGATCCCGGGTTGAGCTTTTTAATCGCCCCACTTTGGTGT
Source organism: Bemisia tabaci (assembly GCF_918797505.1). NCBI lineage: Eukaryota > Metazoa > Arthropoda > Insecta > Hemiptera > Aleyrodidae > Bemisia > Bemisia tabaci. The sequence continues at coordinate 63,844,067 of NC_092795.1, read as the reverse complement.
TCCACGGTTATTTTTAATGCCGAAGAAAAGTTAGCAACCTTCAGGAGTGATTATTAACACCTGCCCCCACCCCCGCCCCTCTGATTCCATGACCGCGGCATTCTTTGCTACATCAAGGTGAGGATATTGTCGGCAATCAAGTCTCGCGGTGGATTTTCTTACACTTCGCTGGAACTTTTGCGGGGTCTTGGGATTTGCGACACGAGTAGCCTGTTTTGCGTTAACTCTCTTGAGAAAGCTCGGAAAAGCAGTCAAAGTTCAAGCTATTTTTAGAATGACTTCATGGGCAAAGTAATGCTATTACCACTACCTTCGAATTTGTTCCACCGGTTTTTAACTTTGCAGGAAAAAAGGCTAGATGTTTTCGACACAGGTAACCAAACAGATGCACCAACTTATTGACACGGTACAACACACATTTTAGAGTTGTACTCGCATTATTAAAATTCTGGAACCAATGGGTGCTGCTCAATGAGTCTGACGTGCAGTACCAACACCAATTTCGGTTAGCTGCGTTGAAATTATTCAACTTCTTTTTTAGTGAATATTTTATGGCGTTATTAGGGCCCACGATAAACGAGGCCCCCTCAGAGAAGGTCAGGTTGTTAATGCGTATTTTGTCCAGAAAAGAGATAGACTGGGGTAAATTGAATCTTGGTAAACAACAACTTAAAATTGAGTCATTGATGCAATATTTCAAAGAAGTATCTCGCAAAACTTGTTGAATATTTTCTCTCAGAAACTTCAATTTAAACCGAGGTTATGGTCTTTTGGAGTTTGCCGTTCAAAAAGCATAATTTCGAGAAGAGGCTGTATAAAATTCTAAGTTATTGTTACATTCATGTAGGACACAAAGCTGTCGGATTTTATTGCAAATAGTGTCCTCCTCGACACAATAATAAACTAAATAACTAATTCCAAGTGCAATAAATACATTTTTACGTCAAAATCAGAAATTCGACTTTCCTACTCAACACGACAGAAATAATCGATATGCGCAGTGTATATTTCCGCGTGGACAAAAGGTCCCGTAATTTTCCCATTGATAGCCCCAAATAATGATTTCTTACGGGAAAAGTGAAATTCTCAGGTGTTTAACATTTTACTCAGACGTTGAAAACTATGAAAAACTACTCGTGATCAAGCACTAGTAGGTGTCATCGTATCCTTTTTTTTACATCAAGCTGGCGGAACCAATGCACTTTCATCGCAGCATTGTAATTTCCTGTACTTGAATAATGAATGTTACAATAAATTTCGAGTGATTATAACCAGAATTTCATTCGTGTATTTCAAATAAAAATAAGTTTTCTTTTAGCACAGCTCTAATCGCGCGAGCTCAATAATTGCTTTATTAGATATGGGATTGCCTCTCAGACTCTAGGAAATAATTTTCTCGATTTTTTCAATATTGTATATTTATGTATGAAGGAGGAGAGGCTTGCTTCATTTAGTCCACTTTTCGAGAACGTACTGTTCAATCCGCTGGGAAAGTGCACGCAAAGGCACGCCTGGAAATATGTAGGGTGGGCTGTTGCAAGATACTGTAATAGCGATAAAAAAAAAAAGTATGGAATAGATGGAGCTAAAATTATGATAATATGGCATCTCTTATTTTGAGACGTGACGATTACCGGATGTGTATTATTAGACTAGGGGGCTATGCCCGCTGGCTGCTACGCGGCTCAACCCCCATAGGGCCCTTCGCACTGTCTTAGGCCCGCGCCGACAAAAGAGCGACCAAAAAAATGAAGGAGATTTGCATACCCGACTCTCATTTGTCCAATCTCTCTCTGGTCGGGAGCGATGGGACCAATACGAATCGATTGAAAAAGTTTTATTTCTAACCTCACGCCAAGACTGAACGAAACAGAACGAAGCGTTTCATCGCTTCTTGATAGTTTGTAGCAAAGGAGCATACTTTCAATTCACTTACCCTCACAACAGAATAAGATTCAACGTTTCCCGCTTAGTTCAAATTTGGCGCCCCTTTCTAAGTTCTCTGGTCTACTCTTATAGAAACAAAACCTGGGTCCTATTTCCAAAATCTGATTACAGCGGGCTCATCTAGGGCCTATCACCTGTCGATACCCGCAAAAATCATGGAAATCGGTCCAGTAGAACGCTCAAACGAACTATGACAAAATATATACATTTACATTGTTTAAAATGGAGACTTTGCATCTTTACTGCGTAATGTAAAAAAACCTGGGTCATACTTTGAAAATCTGGATAGAACGGGCTCATTTAAGTAGAGATAATTTCCCGTCAATTGCCGCAAAAAATATGAAAATCGGCCCGGTAGGTAGAACGCTCGAACTAAGCGTTACCAGTTATGCAAAATTAGGAGGTTTCGGGGCTTATAGTATAGAAGGTGCTCTACGGTTGAGGAAAGGAGGAAAGGAGGCATGGCAGTTCGATTTCACTTGAACAGGACAAAGTTGCCGAACCCACCAAATAAATGGAGTACTTTTTGTATAGGAACTAATACCTCTGGCTCATTTCAGGAACAACACAAGTGATACTCGCTTCCCTATGCTGCCGTGCAAAGGAAAGGCGCAGTATGAACCTTCCTGCGTTGCCAAATTTCCTTTCATAAAATCCACATTTTCTGGTAAACTTATGAATATTTTCTTCCCAATTTTTTATATACTTTTGTTCACAATTTCACCTAAAGATACTGAAAATTTCAAGGAAAAATATTCATAACTTTTCTCAAAAATAAACATTTTATCGAAGTAAAATTGGCAACTCTCGAATGTTCATACGGCGTTCTTCCTTAGAACGGCAATATGGCGGTAAGTGATTTTGTAGGTGAGCCAGCAATAGCAGTAACTCCATACAAAATGTGGTCCAAATAACAAATCCTAGGATATTTGAATCAGGGTTGCCATTTCACGCAAAACTTGAAGGACAACGTTTTTGGGACCGCGAAGAACGATTCATATTGTGAGAGGAGGGGCTGAGGAGGAAGAGGAAAAGGGGTAAAACTTCAATATCGCGAAAAATTTCCTGAAATAAAGTCAGCTTAACCATTCCCATTAGTACACGCGAGAGATTTAATGACGATAAAGGATATGTTGCGGACGTATGAAAGCATACACGTACGCTTCATTTGTAACTATATAGGACACTTGTCGGTCATGCATTGTCACAGTATTGTAAGTATTTCTAAATACTAACAATATGCTTAAAAATTAAAAAAAGGAGAAAAAATTATACAAAATGGAATAATCTCTATCGTATTTTAGTGTGTATATTGTCTGTACCTATTCCTGACCAATTTAATTTAACATTCCATTACGATAAAATCTTTTTTTTTTTTTTTTTTTTGAAGATATAATCCAAGCGACAGATTAGTGATAAAAGCGGAAATAACATGCATTGCCCCGTTCGGGATGTTGTAAGACTTTACAAAAGCCGCTTGGGTGTCCTTCATGCACTAGAAAGAAAAAAATAAATAAATAAATAAATACAAATAAATAAATAAAAAAAAATGATACGCAAGTTTCGATTGCATTACGTACATGCTCTTTCAATGGTGTACATTTTTCAGAGAGGCTATCATATTTCTACTCCTCTCGTTCCAGGGATAAGCAGTTTCATCCCCTTGCAATAATCGGTTTTTGAAGTACCCAGGCAAATGACAGATGTTCTAATTAAAATAAACTGCGCATCGGTAACCGTGATTTTTACATATGGGGTGTCATTTGTGTATACACGACACGCCCTAGATTTATTCCCTAAAAATATCTAATCAAATAAAACTAAGCATAAGTGCGTGTCTGCCGTTTAGGAGAGATGGAGGTAAAAAATAAGAATTCACCTTCTTTAAAAATTAATTTTGGAGAGGACTTTTCCAGCAATAAAAAAAATGTTTCATTGTTTAACTTAAAAATATGATGTTAGTATTCAATTTTAACAATATTTGTATCCTGAACCTGTTGCCTTTTTGCAGGAAGTAGGAGAGTTAGTTTGTCTTTCCTTCTAACACCATACGAGGAAGAAAAGCTTGCTCCCCCCTTACGATGCGCTTTTCATAAGAACTATAAAATAATGTCTCGAAATTTATCACCATATAAGAATTTTTATATTATTACCATTCAAGAGGTAAAATTAATACATTTTTAGATTTTAAATGAAACTATGTTTTAAATATCTAGTTATTAAATAAAATAATTTAATTTAATCTTATTTTATTTATTTGTTTGGTAACTTAAATTACAAACTTACGTGTTGTACGACTTCACTTGTTCATTCACTTACATCTAAGAGTGGAACTGCATTTTAATCCTTAAATGACTAACCGTTTTTACCTACACAAACGCCTAGCCGGCCCGAGACCCGTATTGATAATACAGGGTGTCCCAGACCACCCGTACCAGGCCTTTTTCTCGGTTGATTTATGTCGTACGAAGTCGGGGACCGTGGGGTTGATAGGGAATTGACCCCAAGAAATTCGTACTTCATGGTCCCGAAACCCCCTCCCCCCGTTCCCCCTTGGGGAGTAAAGGGGGGGGGGGTCACGATTTCAAGTCGGGGTTCTCGATAGAATTGCGATTCGATTGCATTAAAATTGAAAAGTACGAATTTCAGGTGAAATTGACCCCTAGAAATCCATAATCGGGCCACTGTACGTCCAAAAATGATCCCTTTAAGTGGACAGCGGCCCCCTCCATGATTTTCCTTTCTTTAAAAATTGACGTAGATTCTCCGAAAAAGATGCTTTACCGCGTAATCGACCCCAAGAAATCCGAATTTCATGGTTCCGAAGCCTCCCTAGCCTCGCTTTGGAGGTAAACAGGGAAGGCACAATTTCCTCCGACTTTCGAAATTGTGCCTCCATGAAAGTGAAAAGTGATCGGCAATCCACTTGTTATCAGCAAGTTATCAGCTGTTGTTGCTGATCACATAACCTCAAAGCATAACAAGTACTGCTACCAACTAAGATGATGAGAAAAAGCTAAATTTCTCATGAAAACTTATGACGGGCCTGTACTGGGAGGACCGGGTTAGTCATTCTAGGGTAGACATGAAAAAAAAAAAAATTTCTGTGCCTTCAATAATTACGTTATTAGGGGTTTTTGTGGGGCTATTCATGAAGAGCAGGCTTCTCGGTCATTTACAGCCACCGGCCCTCGTAGACCCGGTTGGTCATGTAAGGGTTAAGTAAAGGTCCTTTTCAAACAATGCCTTTTCTTGCAGGTGACTCAAAGAACTCAAAAAATACTACGAAGAATATAAATTTTGGTGAATGAATTGATCAAAGGTTAGGCACAGTAAGAAACTGGGTATCTTCAACTACAACGTCGCAAACCCCCACTCAGGTTATATTTTTCTACAAAAAAACCAACCGACAATACCTATCCTCCAATTATTTTTGTGAATTTTCTTTATCAAAAATATGCGGGCAAAATTTGAAGATTATTTGGCAAGTTTTTGTTTTTGTTTTTTTGTTTTTTTTTTTTTTTTTTAGGGAAAATTAAATATAACATAATCTACTAGTTTTGAAGATTCAACTGTAGCCATCGAGATATTCGTCTACATTCACCACAAATATATATGTACCCCTAAAATACAAACATCCCTTCACTATAGTTGGACGCGGGAGAATTGCACAACACAAAGAGCGCGTCTCACTTGTTGATCAAGAGAGGGGACGCGCGGGCTCCGTGCGTGGCCGCGGAATAATTCAGTAGCTCGTTGAGGGCGCTCGTATTCCACCAGAGTACGAAAACAGGAATAAGGGCACTTGAGCATGACCCGCGGTTGGCACTGATTCTTACGGGCTTCGAGGCCCAAACCGGAATGTAATTACTGCTGTCTCCTAAAAGACGGTAGCACTGTCCGCGCTCCGGGAGGAAGTCGGAATAATGGATGCGCGAGTCACTTTCCCGCCCGTTTTAACTATGCATTAAACGTCTCCATCAAAGCCCGCGCGGAGTCTTCGGACGAATTTACGACCTACCTTAAAAGTCTCTCCGTGCGACGCGTCACACATTAAGACGAGGCATTGAAGGAGGTCCAACATGAGTATTTCGACTAAATGTTCATGTTATTTCGTCGAATTTAAATTCTGAGGGGCACATCGTGCAGTAAATTTTACAAAACACCCAGATGGAACCACTTTTAAATATCTACGATTCTGATAAACGAAGATGAAAGCATTCATAGTTTCCGTATCATGTCCGACCTCTTCATTGGCTCGCTACACTGTGCGATGCCTCTCCTCACCCAAACCGAGAAAAAACCGCGAATCTGGATGAAAATTACTATTGGACAAGAGCGGTTTTTTCGGCGCTTTCGGTCACAGTAAATCGTGTGTTTGGCGAATTGATCTTGATGATTAAGATTGGTTCCAGCCGAGGAAGAGGTGGAGGGAAGGAATTTTCATTTAATCAGCTGATTGATAAGGCAGATGCTGTTTTCTGGGACTCTTGTTTTAGAGCTCTGTTCTAGATAGACAAATCGTTACACTTACATGCATTGTACGGGAGGAACCCAAGGTACTCATCCGTGACCCCTGCCCCCTAGTATCTGGAACTTTTATCAGAAAAATATCAAGTTCTGCCATTTGGAAATTTAATCAAGCTCAGCAAAAATTGATTTAAACAAGCAGTGACCCAGCAGTTTAAACAACCCGACTCCAACACAACGTGTTGATAAGGCGCGTCATTGACTCGTACGTATCAACCTGCTTAGTTTTATCTACAGAAATTTTAAAATAGGTGAGCGGAACATTAAGGGAATTCACGACCCAACACTGCGAGGTCAACCACGCACCTCGACGGAACCTCGTATTGTGAACGCAGAAAGCCATTCGAACGAGTTCAAATTTTTTTGACCTGACACAAGCAAAAACTTATCAGCTTTTGAACTGTTCTAGCAAAAGTTTGCAACAGGCCCATTGCCATTTAAATTTTTATTTTCCCGATCTCTCCTTATAATGATTGGACGCAGAGCGATTGCGCCTGCACTAAACTTGACAATTTATTCCGGCGGATAATTTTTAATAATCTTGTATGCGAGTCCCCCCCCCCCCACACACACACACTCACACACGTTGAGCGAATGGGTCGTGGCAAGAAGCCCTGAAACGAGGCGACGACGCGTGGGGGTTCTGAGGAAGAGATGGTTGATGCGGGGTTTGACGCTTTGCGGTGAGGTAATTATCGCTATATTTGAAGGAGTATTTGCACAACACCTAAAGCCGAAATCAATCATCTCGGAGCGCTAACGCTGCGCTTTAATGCAATTCCGCAACAAACAACCTCGACGTAGCTTTCATCCGTCTTTTGCTTGAGAGGTGCAACTCGAAATAATGATGTGGATTCTGACGGGAACATGGAACGGCAAGTCTTAAAGTTTAAAACATATTCGTTTCTTTTCTGTGTGAGTAACTCAGCGTAGATTTGTTATGTTCGAAGTTCGAGCCAGGGGTAAGATTTGAATTTGTTAGTTTGACATGGTCGCTATTTTGAGCTAAAGGCGTGTGCCTCAATTTCCAGGGGAATCCTCTTTTACCCATAGGACCATGCTTTCTAGGGCTCATGCGGGAACCTAGATACGCTCTCATGTCAGAGGAGCGACCATGAGAAGAAGTTCCAGAGGTTCGGGTTTTCGTATACTATTTTTACTTAAAATTTCGCGGGAGTGCTTTTGTCTAAATCATCTTACGAACCCGAATCTGAAATTTCGGTAGTTTGTCGGTCACCATGATCAAAAAATTCTCTATGCAGAGGTGGCTCGCAACATAATTATGCATTGTTTTCACACCCTCTCCGAACTTAAATGTCGAAAGACTAAAAAATGCGCCGTGTCGATGAAGGATCTACCAGAATTAGCCCAACTAAATTTCACTTCTCTCTTGTTTTATTTTTCAATATAAAACTAAAAGACATAGGCCTAATGCCTTGAATATATCTGTGGATTTCCCCTGAGTAATCGAGGAAGTCTTCGCCAAATTTTCAATCAATATCACTTAGTTTCCTGTTAAAAGAGCACCGAAAAAAAAGAAAAGTTGATTTAACATTCTGGATGTAAAAAAAGTGTGCGAGTACTTATGAAATGCTTAATTACTCGCCACAGCAGTTAGTTTTAAGTTCTCGCACACTTTTTTTACATCCAGAATGTTGGAATCAACTTCACTTTTTTTTCGGTGAGGAGACGAGAGGAAATCAGTCAACATTTGATGTCATAGGCTGATTTTAGTTCCATTCATCCAATAATTGGACTAAGTACTATATAGGGGAAAAAATAGAAAGTATGTTTTTTCTATCTTAGCTTCTTAAAACGGGATCTGTTTTTCAATAGGAAAGAACTATTTCTTACTCATCCATAAAAGCACCTAGCTGTAAAGGGAAACTAATGGTAGAGACTTTTTTTTTCTAAAATGATTCAGAAATAGTAATTTCCAATTGCAATACGTAATCCGACTGGACCTTATTTTGAAATGAGGAGCTACTAGTTTTGGATCATTCATCAAATCCCCAATCTCCTTATGGCACTCGACAGAACATCTATTGTTCCTAATATGAGCCAGGAATAGTAGTTCTTAACTGAACAATGTAGTGCAATGAATATAAATAAAACTGTAAGAGTCGAAACCTTGTGATCCTTAATTCTGAGGAATCGCCGGGCCGATTTCCTTGATTTTCCTAAGAAACGAAAGCTGTTCAAGTCGAGATGAGAAGAAAAAAATCGGAAACTTTCAGTAGATGCACTTGACAGTTTTCCTGGAGCCCACGAAGCGAGTGATCGGGGGTTCGGGGGTGGAGGCTCTCTGGCTAGGTGCCAAGCGCGAGCCAACTGAGCTCAAGCTCCTAGTTAACCTATGAAACATTCACGGATGCGTGCCTCATTAGTCGTAACTTTTGTCACGCCTCACAGCATATCTCTGTCAGAGAAAACAGTGCTCCGATGAGCTTTTTCTCTCATGAGAATCTCAGTTTCTTATTGAATCATAAGGTACAGTACGTAGTAAGAAATTCCTCCGCCAGAGAGAGCTTAGTTGCCGTCGCAGCCATTATCGACCATGTTACAGCATGTGCGGAGTTCGATTCGCTCCGACCTCGCGTCTGTAACACCGATTCAACGTTTATTGTACTCCCAGCCACCATTAATGCTACTCCTCTCTCATTTCTCACTCCCGTTTTCATACCGGTGTATTCCCACTACTTCTAACAGTGTGCACCTACATACATCCCATAAGAGAAACTGGGATTAAGTCTTAGCTTTTACTATTCAACTTTCAAAGCTCGTGTTTGTTTCTAAACATTCCAGATATGCTGCTAGAACTTATGAGTCTTAAATTTCAATACATCTTTTGTGATATTTAAATAATCACTGATTTCGGAACCAGATTTTAACAACGCGACGTGGTGGATTTTTTTCAGAACTAACGCTCACCAACGCTGAGGATTAACCTTAACGATAAGAAAATCAATATCTTTTGGTTTTCCAAATGCACGTGTTTAACCAAAATAAGGGCAGAACTTTTGGCTGAGACAGGTCTTGTCTTTTTAAAAATCTTTGCGTCAATTTTACAACAGGGAGCAATCAAGCCGCGCGGACGCATTGTTATTTAAATGAAGCCCGAGTGACAGTCGGCGCGGCGGTGCGGCGTCAAATCTGGCCGCTCACTTTTTGAAAAGGCGGAATTAAAGGGGAAAAATGAAAATATGGTCGGGAGAAAAATTATATGGGTCAGTTTAGGAGATTGCGGGCGCGCCTCGTATGGGGTCCCTATTGTTTTTAAACGCCAGGGTTGAGATGAATGAGGCTTTGTTGTTGCCGTGCACAACATGACTGTGCATGTGCTGCCACTTGCTTCCCAAAAATACGGTCTTCATTGAGAGATTTTGGCTAAAAAATCGTCGTCTCTCTGACGTGTCGGGCGTATCTGGATTTCCTGTTCCAGCCTTGCATGCCAGTTGTGCATGGTATAACGTAGAGTTAGGCTTATAGTAGGCTTTCCCACGCCGAGGCCGAGGCTCATGTTCAAATAGAGATACGGCCATACGTCAGAGAAACCACAAAATCCCTCGCTACTCTCGATTTTCGCTGACAACGCTCAAAGCTCATCAATAGGAAGATTCTATGAAAAACACGCTATTCACAATTGACAATTCTTTAAAAAAAATCCTCTTTGACTCCCTCTGCGGCTTTAGATTCAATGTAATATTCAATTCAGAGTGAATTGGACGCCACGGACCCATAATCTATTTAAATTGAGTTTATTTTTTTTAAAGCACGTATAACACATGCCTCCAGAACAGATGAGTGATTTCCTCCCTAAATACGCAGGTAGATTGAGGCTTTACACTTTCTCTACTTGTCTTTAAATATCAAAACTTGAGGACCCTTAATATTACGAATCCTCGCGCGAATTAAACTTTAAGGTGATTCATTGGACGCCATATTTTGTGTCAAAATGACATGCGATTTATCGCATCGATCGGTTTTATTATTTCAGCAACTCGTCATTTTTCTCGAATTTTGGGATCGCGATTCTGTTGTCAGGAGACTAAAGAATACACTTACCAATTTTGACAAAAAAATTCACGTAATATAAGCGTGGTTCTTTTAGAGAGCAAATATCGCATTCGAGATCAGTATCGAATCTCGAAAAAAACCACGCCTATATTACGTTGAATTTGTTTGTCAAAATTGGATAATGAATTCTTTAGTCTCCTGACAACAGGATGGCGATCTCAAAATTCGAGAGAAATGACGAGTTGCTGAAAAAATGGAACCGATCGATGCGATATATCGCTTGTCGTTTTGACACAAAGTATGACGTCCATCGAATCACCTTAAAGGTAATAATTCTGCTTCGAATCATTTCATTAAAAACTACTAATCACGTTTGGCAAAAAGAGAACGCACCGATCAATATGACAGGTACTGATTTTGTTAGAGTACGTCGGTACGTTTCTTCTTCATTTTGGTCGGATGGCAGTTTGAGCGTCATCCATGTCCTAATACTTATCTCATATCCGCCGTGCATATTTATCTCATGTGAAATTCAAGTAAAAATGTGCTATTGTGTGTTCCGCGTGTATTTTTATTTCTCCTTGGCAATATACACAACTCAGACCTCAGAGACCAGAAACGTTGGAAATGTTGAGAGATTCTATAACCGGAGACCATAGCTACAAGTTTTTACTTTATAACAAAACCTAAAACAAACTGTTTGTTGAAAGCGCAAGAATTGTTATCCATCAACATGTGAAACAGTCGTTTTGAAAATGGACAAACCCCTTCTTTTAAAACTCCTTTTCTTACTCGAATTTTTTTTATGAGTGATCTAGATTTTTCATTCACACGGTAAACATGTATGATAGCGCGAAAAAAAATTGAGTTGTCTGTTTTTAAGAAGGAGAATGATTCGGTTCTTTTGACACAAAATAAAGAGCCAATTGAAAGATAATACAGGGATTTGGAAAAGTGGCGCGTGCGCAAAGATATAAATAATTGCCTTTAATGCACAAAATTTCCAGCGATTCTACAACAGCGCGAGTAATAATCCAGTCTGAATCTTTTTCTCGATGCCGCTCAGGGCACGTTTTTTGACCGTGCTCACAAATGACTTCTCCGTGACAATAATAAAAAATAATCTCCGCACATGCAGCCTCAAGCCTGTTTGGTCGAAGGGCTATCTGATTTTCTTAAAATATCTTCCCCATGCGTAACTATCTGCTCGAGGCGGTAGAAAAATGATGCATGTTTTCAAGGGAAAATATTAAACACATTGGTTTGATTTATAAATTATAAAAATAACCAGCTGCTTCAGGCGCCCTACGGACGCTCTCCACAGCTAGCAATGGTGGTGCAGTAGCTTATTTGGAATCGGAGCAAGTAGTTAAATCTATTTAATAATGATGAAAGCCGAAGGAACGTGGCGGGAGGGATGACTGAGAGCGTAGAGGGGGGGGGGGGGGGCACTTAGCGACGGGCAAGCAGGCAGCGAACGGACGACCGCTCGAAACAGCTGAACTTTACTCGTTGATAAAAATAAGACAATTTGAGAACATCGAAAAAACAATTACAGTTTGCAAATCTACAGCTCAGGGGCTTTCATTTAAATAGAGGATCATGAAAATCGGTCCGGTGGTTCTCTCAAAGTTTACGTCCAAACATTCGGAACTTTGTGTTTTGATATAGGATTTTGAAAACAACAATTTTCCCGAGAAAGCATCGCGATAACTTAAGTCGAATGCATATCTCAACATCTCTATTTGCAACAATGAAAATCTCCAAACTTGCTTTATCTCTCCTTGATGAAAACAAACCTTCGAAGTTCATTGAACAATTTTATGAAGTTTTTCGTTTGTAAGAAAAAAACTTCATAAAATTAATGACTATAGTCATACATTTTCGCAAAGAATTTCAAAGAGTAAGTAGTTTTGATTAGTTTTAGCTCAAAAAAATCCATATTATTAGCCCTGAGTCCTCCTATTTGCATATCTGGTAACACTTAGTTCCACCGATCTACCGAGCCGATTTTCATGATTTTTGCGACAATCGACGGGCAATTGTCTCTTGATGAGCCCGATTTATTCAGATTTTGAAAATATGACTCAGGTTTTTTTATAGTACGTGGTGAAGTTGCGAATTCTCCCATTTAAACAATGTGTAATATTTTTTGTCATAGTTCGTTTGAGCGTTCTACTTTTCCGATTTCCATGATTTTTGCAGGTATCGACAAGTGATAGGCCCTACACCGAAAAAAATAATATGCTGTTTTAGCATCAAGGATGTCAAAAATGTGTCTGGTGATCCCAAGATGCTGCCTTTACTGCCCCCGCAGTTGAATTTGCATTCACAGGATGTAAAATTAACTGCGGGGGCAGTAAAGGCAGCATCTTGGGATCACCAGACACATTTTTGACATCCTAGATGCTAAAACAGCATATTATTTTTTTCGGTGTAGATGAACCCGCTGTATTCAGAATCTGAAAATAGGACCCAGGTAATTTTGTATGAGAGTAGACCAGAGAGCTTAGGCAAGGGCGCAAAATTTGAAATTCACGCGCCGATGACAATTTTTCATTCGATTTTTATGGGTCCAATCGCTCCCGGCCAGAGGGAGATTGGACAAATGAGAGTCGGGTATGAAAATCTATTCATTTTTTTTGGTCGTTCTTTTGTCAACGCATGTGTAAGAGAGCGCGCGGCGCCTTTCGGAGGGTGGGTCGCGTAGCGGCCAGGGGGCATAGCCCCCTAGCACAATGTAATGGGCCTGTTGCAAACTTTTGCCAGAGCAGAATTAAGAGTTGTTTCCTATAGATAATGCCTCAAAAATCACGATGGGCGCATCGGCAAAGTCTGAAATTCACTCATAAATTCAAAATCTGCGTAAGAAATTTGCGTTTTTTTGAGCTTTCCGCTTCAAAAACGATACTATTGCACAGGTGAACATTCTATTAGAGGAGTCGCTCCATTGTCGGCAATATTCATCATGGCCGACGCTTGCGCAAACGGAAAAAAATCTTTGGTGCTTATAGCCAGATTGTAGGTGACATTTACCATCATGGATTCCCAGATTCGACCCCTGAGAACAATTTTGCTACGAGCAAAATGATATGATGGTTAGAAACCTTAAACCGCGATCAGGTAGGCGTTGACAACAAAGATGGTAATTCGCACCAAAACTGCTGGGCGGGCGCGCCGTCCTCCGTAAACGTCCCGCACAACGTTGCTGAGATAGACCTTCAAAGATGGTAAACTGACCCATCCGGATGTTTAGTGTATCAATCATGAGAGCAAGGAAAACCTAATATTTTGTGTTTCTAGCCAAAAAGAGGAGTATTTTCTTGTGAAACGTACAGCTAAAAAAATTGAATACAAATGTGTGCAATGTTGGAGTTCACAGCTAGGGAATGGTGGAAAAGAGTTAATCGCGTAAATAAATTTGGAGATCGAGTAAATGAGACTATAGTACTTACTGTGAGGTGCTGTAGTCGTATCCGACCTATCAAATTTTTTTGCCTACCGCGGGGATTGAACCTGGGACCTATCTAACCCTAGCCGAAGACACTAATGATTGAACTATACAGTATGATGAGAGTCTTGACCGAAAAACCTGCACATAGCTTCGATTTGAACGGAAAACCAGGATATTCAATCTACATACTTAGATTGCTTCATTCATTTTTCTAATTCTTGAATTTCATTTTATTCTTTAACGTTATTTCAGTTTTTTACTTATTTATTTCGTTACTTCATTTAATTTTTACTTTATTTTTTCTTTACTTTTTTCTTGATTATTTCTTTTTCATTTATTTACTTTATTTTATTTTTTTTCCCTTTGTTTCTTTACTTAATTTTAATAGTTTATTTCATTGTTCTACTTTACTTAATATTATTTTTCTTTGATTATTTATTCTTTATTTCTTCCCTGTATTTTACCGTTACTTACTTTATTTTATTTCTTGCAATTTTTTATTTTTCTACTTTAATTCAGTCACGTCACTTTAATTTTTATACTTCATTAAATATCTCTTCGTTGTTATTTATAACTGCATTTTATTTATCTATTTTTTCTTTTTTTCTTTTCATGTCGAGAATCAATTCAACATTTTCAAACTAGGATTATTTTTATGATTGGCTAAAGTGCTTTTAGCATTGGACAAATAATCCCAGGCTACTTACTTGAACAACTGATTTTATGTAGAATAGAAAATAAAAAAATCACCCCTCTAAAGTACTGAAGCCTTGACATGGTGTTAAATATAGTGCATGCCTAGCCTACTCCCAGATAAGACAGGAATATTTAGCCAATATTTAAACAATATTGTTTTGGTATTTATGCAAACATTGGGCCAATATTGGTTAAATATTGAGCCAATGTTAAAATCGTACACCATCTTTCCTTTTGGCATAAATACTGTGCCAATACTTTGGCTGAGAATACTGTGCCAGTACTTCAAAGGGAAAGTATTTGGATATCAATATTGAGACAATACTACACCAATATTGAATCAATTTAGGGGTTCGCAGCTAGGGGATGGTGGAAAAGGGTTAATTGTGGAAATAATTTTAGAAACCATGAAAAATAAAAATAATGAAACCACTGGGATGTTATTGAATCGATTTTGCAGATTAGAAATTTTCCTCCACCTTGGGGATTGAACCCGGGACCTACTTAACACTAACCGACGACCCTACCAATTGAGCTTCACTAGGCGATGTATTTTAGTGACTTAAAACCGGTATTTAACGTCGAGTTGGACGGGCAACTAGGATATTTTCCATCTGCCTGGATTTGTCCGTGTATTTATTTTACTTTTTACTTTACTATATTTTTTAAATTTATTTTATCGTTTTACTTTGTTTTATTTCCTTGCTGACTCTATTTTTTTCTTCACTCTATTTTTTTTTTTTTTCAAGCACTTCATTTTTTTTCTTTAATTATTTACTTCTTATTCCTTTACTTTGTTTTGTTTTACTGTAATTTATTTTAATACTTCATCATAATTTTTTTGACTTTAGTTAATTCTTTAAATTCATTCTATTCTTTAACCTCATTTAGTTTTTTCCCTTATACTTTATTTTTTTCTTCATCTCAGTTGTTTTACTTCATCTCCTTGCTCCCTCTAATGTTTTACTTCAGTTCAGTCTTTGACTTCATTTTATCATTAATTTGATTTACTTCATTTTATTTCTCTTCTTTTGTCTCTTTTATTCTATTATTTCCACCATTCTATTATTTTATTTATTTTTTTCTCTTTAAATTTTTCATCGACATTCTGAGATGCATTTTGCATTTGATTGCAGTTTGATGTCTTCCTCATAAAGACTATGCAGGTGCGATTGCCATCATAATCTCACAGCTGCACAGCTACTAAGTGCAAGTTCTACAGGAGACCAATAAGCACACGAGATCAAGAATTTCTTCTTCAGTTGAATTTAAATGTTTCGTTTGAAATTTGAAAAATAAAAAATAAACAACCAGATGTGAATGAATGATAACATTCTCATTCAATGATAATATTCACAACAGTACATGAACTACAAACGAAACAAAAAAAGAAATAAACTGAGATCACGCGCAAATACATTGAAAATGACCTCAAGGAGGTGGAAATTCAACAATTTCTTGGGAGGCAAAAAAATATATATTATATTATATTATATTAAATTTGACAACAACTGCAATAACCTTTATGAATAATAAGGTTGAAAATAATGGATAATTGTTCAGAAAGAACACATTTGAGCTACGTCTTAAATCTAAGCCTTATTATGTTTAATACTTTTCGTTATGGGCAGGCATTTAGTATGATGACTTATACCGATTAGGATATTGAAAATATTTTAAAAATATTTTGAATAGCAGTATTATTGTTAAAAATATTTTCAAAATATTTTGAAAATACTTACCAATGCATTACTGTCTTTTAAAATGTTTTTAAAATATATAATAAATATTTTGAATATAAATATTATATGTACTGATATTTTAAAAATACTCTCACGATATAAATTTTTACAGTATTGAAATACAAATATTTTGAAAATATTTTTATGATGTTTTGGGTAAACATATTATTTTTAAAAATACTAAATGATGATTCTTTAAATATTTTCTAAAAAAATAATTTTGATTATAATATTATCAAAATATTGTCAGTATTGTGTAAATATTGCGACAGTACTGACA